>NC_084997.1:29556219-29574509 GCF_963854185.1 Sardina pilchardus | reverse complement strand
ACCAGGACCCTGAATCATTAGTGTTTGCAGCACCTGGAGAAGATGCTGAGTTTCCCACAAAGGATTTGAAGCCTGCTGACTACTACGTGCTGTACAGGGTTTCTACAGATGGAGATCTGCTTCTGTTCAACACTTCCCAGTCTGATGGAGCATATTCAATGGAGTTTAAGGTTGTATATTACAAAGGGTCAAATGACACATATGAGGGTGTTCTACTACGTGTCATCGGTGCCTCTTACAGCGGAGAGTACCGGGTTGAAGGCTGGACGGGTGGGAACATCACAGTCCAGAGGAACTACTCCCTGGTTGTCTGTTATGCAGGTGATTATTTGAATGCTGAGGTACAGCTCGACAGCACACATTCTGTTAATTTGTGTGGATCAGACTCAGGACAGCAGGGAGCTGCAACAATACAACTGTACAGGAGAGCTGATGACTGTAACGGATGGCGTGGACCAAGACGTCTGGTTTTGGACATCAACTCATCCATGGATAGACTCCCTGAAGACCTGAGGGGTAGACTGCAGGTTGACCGTAAGAGTTCATCAGTCATCCTCCAAGGTTTGAAAGGAGAAGATATGTGTCATGAATATGAGTGTCTCATTTGGCGTTGGGGGCAGTGCCAAAACTATAAATATGCATATGTCACGAACCAACTCATTTATCTATACTCAAGCGTTGGAGACCAACTGACGCTTCCCTGTCATGTCAACGCCACGTCTCCTCATCAGGTCTACTGGAACACTCCCTTTGGTAACATCACTGTTCTGTCTGAGGACCCCTCTCATGTTCCTCACAATGAGACTCACCAGGAGGAGGAGATGTACTTGCTGAACGGCAGCCAGACGGGAGACTACTCCCTCATCATCCCCTCTGTTAAAGAACAACAAGATGGCTTTTACACCTGTATTCACCGGAAAGTCTTAGTTTACCATGAAATTGTTCCTTGCCTTAATGACTTGAATGATACTGCAATATTTTCCAACAATGAAACAATTCAACTTAACTGCCCACCAGGAATGTTTGATATCCAGTGGTATCGTCAGAAAGTTGCAGGTGTAAAAGAGTTGATTCTGGACTCTGATAACGAAGCTGTGTTTTTACCTGAGGATCTGAGAGCCAGAGTGAACACATCAGCTTCTCCATCCACTCTGATCATATCCAACCCCACAGCTGAAGACAGTGGTGTGTACACATGCAGACGGAAGAAAAAAATAAAATGCCTTGAGAAAACTATCCACCTGCATTACAAGGATCCGTACGGCATTGACTCTCCTTTCTACAGAGCGTACGCTTCTCTGATGGCCTGTGGGCTGCTGGCGATGCTCTCATCTGCTGTGATCTTCTTGGTGTATCTGCGGAACAGAGGAGGAGACCAGGACTCCCAGGAGACCCTGAGGAGAGACACTGAGACTCCAGGACAGCTGAGCAGAGAGGGGCAGCAGAGAGGAGATGGAGCCCTCCCTGATGACATGGAGATGGAGGAACTCAGCGTCTAAACCCACGCACATCAGCCTGAAACAGCTCCACCAGTTCATGTGGTAAAGGACTTCAGATTTGAGTAACAATAGAGTTGCAGTTGTTAGGCTATTATTTATTTATTTTTTTTAAAAAAACCTCATTATCTAAACCCACATGCATCAGGCTCAACCAGCTCAACTATTTCAGCTCTTAAAAGCCTATTTGACTTGACTGTAGATTTAAAGCTGCAACATAAGTATGCATATAATAATGTAATATTTTGGTCTAGACTTTGATTTTCATCTGTAAAACTGCTTATTTTATATATGAAAAATATTGCACATGCTTCATAATTATGTGGCGATGTACGACAACAGATTTTGCTAATTTAATTATTTGGCTCATGTTACTTAAATACCTTGTCAGGATTGACAGAAAATTCTGTCTATTTTTACAGTAGCCTATGTGTAAAACCACTTGTCCACTTTTGATCTGTCTCATGTTGTTTATTAGAGCAATGAATTAAGAGATTCTCTAATGGTCTAATCATGTTTTTACATCACAATTTAGAGTTGTGTAAATGTTTCATACATCTAAACTAATTAATTTCTAACTTGAAATATTTCCCATTTCCCATTGCCAGTAATTTTGTAAAGACTATTGTCTGAATGTTTGTATTTCATATTATTGCTTTCCTGATTATTTCAGTTTTAGATGTTTAGTTCTTGTCACATGTAATCCTGCACATTTACTTTTTATTGTAATATGATGTGCTTTTGCTGAGAACTTTAGGAGTAAGACACAGTGGGGAGTATCTGGCATATTGTAAATATTTGACAAAGTCCCACAAATAAAGTCCCTACAGACACATCAGTCCAAAGGCATGTTACTTTAACAGTCTATGCTCCATGTCCATGCTTCAAGTTCAAGAAAAAACATGGTCTTTCACAACATTGCAACATTATTATGACCACCGCGCAGCAAAGCGGCGGTTATATACATTTAGTCAGATTTGTCTTCTTTTCTTTCTTTTTCTCACATGAGCAAAAAGACCTGAAAGACCGGAGTGCACAAAACTTGTTGGGCATGTAGCCCCACAAGGGTAGGACCATTGTTTTCCATTTTGATCCCTGACCCCCCTGCCGGACCGGACCCCAGTCGTTTCTGATGAATATCTCGAGAAGCATAGTGCCTAGGCGGACCACCTTTTTTTGTATGTTGGTCTTAAGGGGCCATGTCAAACCATCCCATAACCACTCATTTCATGTATCACGCCACCTGAAAAAGCGAAAATGAAGTGTTGCAATCGCAGGTATCTCTGGCAGACATGGTCAAAACTGCACAAAATTGGAATGTAGGATCATTATGACACCCTCTGAACGTATGCTATGTTTTGTATAATTTGGTTCGTGGGGGACCATACAATGAATGAATATATGTGTACATTTAGTGACTGTACACTACGCACATGCATGCACAAACACATATAAAGATACATGCACACACATGCAGACCCACACACACACGTAATGCTTTTATTTGGACCTTAACACAGGGGAAGACTCACAGATCCAAACATTGAAGGAAGTGACACATACACACACACACACACACACACACACACACAGGCAAGCACAGACACACACACGCACAAGTGAACATACACACACACACATAAACATACACACAAATGCAAGCAAGCAGATGCGTGCACGCATGCACGTACACACACAGACACGCAGAAGCAAAAACTCACAGACAGAGAAGCACACATACACAAAAGCAGGCGCACACATGCACACACTCATTTAAATGCATGAAAGTTGCAGTATAGGGGATGGAGAAGGAGACAAGAGTGATTTTGCGGAGAGAATGTGCAGGACTAAGCGGTGGTCATATTTTGTACCACTTTGCGGTACATCTAGTTAACAAGGTTCTAATGTTTAGAGCTTTTTTTCATTACAAAGTTTCTCCTGTTAGTTGGGGTTGAAAATGGACACCGTGTCTTATCGCAACATTTGAACAAGCAGAGACAATCAACCACCCTCTGAACTTAATTTGTGCTCATCCACCTGTATGTCAAAGGCCAAGAGGCATCAGATGCTTTGCTGTTTCAGCCAAGATTGCGCCACAAACATTGTGCCCTTTTTTTGAAACAATTTTGACATCACCAACATATTTTCAGTGACCCAGCTTGAACCAGAGGAGGCACGAGGTACGGGCTTTGTAGTGAGTGAGATATTATCAATTATTATACATTATATTATAATTATATCAAATATTATCAAAGAACAGCTGCACCTTCAGCACCAGCTGCCATTTCTATTCAATCTTATGCTTTTGTTTAGCTCACGTTTGTCGTAGGTGAGCCCAGTGCGGTGTCTATGGGCCCTTCTCATTAATCTTTTTTATCTATCCTCCCTTCCTTCCTCAATCCTCGTTTCCACTGATCTCTCTACCACTCCACTCTACTCTAATATGATATGTGTACACAAACACTTTATCAAGCATATATTGAACATGAATGTTTTACAGACTTTGTCACGAGAGAGAGAGAATTGCTGAAGTGCAGGACATTCAGCTTTCTGCACTCATCATCTGATATAAGTGTAGCCCTGTTAGATTCAGTGCCACTGCGCATGCGCGAGAATTTCCCTCTAGCTTCCCACACACACACACACACACACACACACACATACACACACACACACACACACACACACACACACACACACACACACACACACACACACACACACACGCACACACGCACACGCACACGCACACGCACAGAGAGAACAAAAGAAAACAACTAAGGACTTACAGACACACGGAATATGACAGACAAAAGAAATGCAGGAGTGTTAACATCTGGCTTAGTGCAGAACTGATTAGTGAGAAATTTTCAGAGGTTTTCAAATAAATACTCTCTTAGTTGAAAAACACACTCTTAGTCGGAATTAATATACTCTTAGTTCAAACAAATATGCTCAAGGAAACCTTACAGTACACTGAAAAAGGGGAAATAAGACGGAATATAATAAATGTATTTATGTGTACTGGTCACAGGTCACTTTAGGGACTGGTCACTCAACGGCCTGCAGACGAATGAAACACACTCACACTCTCTCACACACACACATGTATGCACACACACATCAACAGACACAAAGACACACACACACACACACACACACACACACACAGATATACACAAAAGGAAACTCACCCATGCACACACTCATTTATATACACATGAGCTGCAAGAGTAGGAGATACATCAATTGCACAAAAAGGAGATGGAGGAAAGTTGACAAGCATCATTTGTTTTTGTGCAGAACTGAGCAGCGGTCATATTGTGTACCGCTATGCGGTGCATCTAGTTATCAAGTAGTTATTGAACATGAATGTTTTACCGACTTTGTCAGAAGAGAGAAAGAGAGAGAGAAAATTGCTGATAAGTGCAGGACATTTAGCTCTCTCTCAACATCTGATATAAGTTTATCTTTTTTTAAGTCAGGCAGGAAATGTTGGTGGGGTGTAGGGCGGGGAGACTCAAGTTAGGTTTCAAAATTGAAATCTCCCCTCAAATCTCTGTGTGGTTTTGGACTCTATGTTCTAGATACCATCGTTGGCCTCGGCACAATAACATGAAGCATAGAAAGTTCTAGTCACTAACTCTTCCCAGTCTTTATAGCATTTTTAAAGTGTCACATTGATTCTACTCTGACCGTATATCGTTTATAGACCATTTCAAGAGAGATCCATTATCAGTGTGGTTGTTCCCACAAGGTTTCCGTTTTAACATTCCACCCCACTATCATGTCTTTATTTTAAGACCAATTCTTTACGACTGTACGACGTGCAAACTAGGGCTGCTATTTGGACGTCTAACCATGACCCCATTTGGACTTCAATAGGACTATGTAACCTTTTGGACTTCATACAGAGGTCCTGTGGATGTCAATACTGGATGTGAAGAAAGACGTTGTCTGGCGTTACAATCTGCACCTGCAACTGGATATCCAAAATATGTCTCACAGCAGACTTCAATGCCCCGGAGTTAACAGATGCTTTTTTGCCACCTTTTGACAGTTTTCTGTACAGTGTATGTGTGTGTGTGTGTGTGTGTGTGTGTGTGTGTGTGTGTGTGTGTGTCACATGTAAGAGTTAAAGGGAATTGGAGCCGTCCGTGACCAGATGGCAAGAGAATGAGGTTCGGTAGGCAGGGGGCAGTGGAACAAGGAAAGACACATCAGGCTCACAATATCTTCTCTTTTTGTCAAATTTATTATATACAAATATCACTTCCACAGGCACCTTTAAACTATAGGAGAGACGTTCGTAAGATTCAGCAGCACCATAACCCAAGGCACAAAGTCCCAGTAGTACACAGACGCAGTCCCAGGCCTATCATAGCAATTCACACATGGTCGCAAGCAGGAAGTCCACACAGCCGCCAGGACCGTCCGTCCATTCCGTATGCCTTCCACCGATCGTACGTCCCACCTTGTCAGCCTGGCATCACTGATACAGCTCCGCTTAAAAGGAAAGAAAGCAGGCAGTGGGCAAGTACACTGGTAACAGAACAATGTGGCTCTAGCCAAACCAGGCTACACAGTGAGACTCACCAGGAGCAGGAGATGTACATGCTGAACGGCAGCCAGACGGGAGACTACTCCCTCCCTTTCACTGTAAGATCTAGAAAATTGCTGGGAACTCAGCAGGGGCTCCCTCTGCTGGAGACAAGTGTGTTTGCTGAAGGGCTCTGCCTCATGTAAGAGACAGTGTACAGCATGGTGATTGGTTAACAGAAAAATAAGGCACGTTCGAGGTAGTACTGCGGCTGCAACGCAGAACTTGTTGACTTGCGCTGTGTTCATTTGCTGTCATAGATTAAAAGATACATGTGAGAACTAGTAGATGGGAGTGAATTTTTATGCGAGTTTATTACTTTTGAATGTGTATTTTTGTGTTGTTATATATATTGTATATGCTGCAAGAAAATGTATCTTCTCTAACAATATGTAATATTGCATACTTAAGTTGTCCATACATAATGTACTTTTGTATACCTACAGATCATTAGTACACATGTAATAAGTGCCCTAACCCTAACCTACAGTGCAACTGGAAACTGTGAGAGCTTATATAACGAGATGTGTGCCTCCCCTAGTGTCCAATGAATTCATTTAGGCACAGGTGGACTCCAGTCAAGTTATAGAAGCATCTCGAGGACCATTGATAGAGGATGCACCAGAGCTCAATTGCAAGTGCCATAACAAAGGGTCTGGATACTTATGTAAATTAAATATGACAGTGTTCTAGTGACATATATTTCTTTGAGGTTTCTACTCTAACTGACTGTGGAAATTAAAAGATCTATGTACACATTTAGTGTTTAATTGGTTAATTCCATTTAGACGTCTAGTCAGATGTAGAGCAGTAGTGCAGTTCAGCGTTTGTCCAGTAGATGTCAGTGTGCTACTGTACTACTCTAAACACTGAACGAACACTGCAGCTTAGGCTCATACTTTTTGAACCCATGCTGAAGTTGACTAAAAAGACGAATACAAAATCATCTTTTGGAAATTGATCTTAATGCCTTAAGTAAAACATGAGGAAATATCCAACCTTTAAGGACACCAATTTTCTTTGTGAATGAATGATGTATAATAAATAAAACGTGTTCTACCTTAAAATACAGGGGTCGTACGTATTCCCACCCCTACAGTATGATGGATTCCCATAGAGGCAGGCAGATTTTAATTTTTAAAGGCTAGTTATTTCATGGATCCAGGTTATTATGCGTCCTGATAAAGTCCCCTATTATTATCAATTAAAATAGCCTCACATCATCACATACCCTACCCTTCACCATACCTATACATTTGTCTCTTAAATGAAGTCAAAGCCACACACCATAGAGCCTATTACACAATTCACAACCATCTATGTCACACAGTAAACCCTCTATGACAAATCATCTTATCTGATGAGACTGAGTTACACGGACCCATTAAGATCAGGTAAACCAAGCTGGTGTCTGTCCACTAAGACCAGAGAGAGAGGGAGAGAGTGGGACAGACTCAGTAGTCCGGGGGGAAAGTGCTGTAAAGTGCTGTGAAGTGTTGAGAAGATGGACGCCTCATTCTCTCATCACTTTAGCTCACTGCTCTCCTGACTCATTAATGCATTAAATTCAAAGTCTGAAAAGGTACAGAGTCAGACATTGTTTGGATATTAAACATCATTAGCTCCTACGTCTACTCCCAAGTCCCCTCTTTCCATATCCACCTTCTCTCAGCGAAACTCCTTTGGAGTGACAGTGACGCCTATGACATAACAAGCGTTCCGTTTCAGTCTGCTGGAAGGTGAAGGGTTATGAAGTGGTAGGTAGGGAGATGAGGATCAGAAGAGTCTTCTCCTCTTCCACATAGTGTGCCTCTCATTTGTCTTTTATAGATCCTCCCTTCCTTCCTCAGTCCTCGTCCTCACTGATCTACATAAAGAGTGATAGGGGGGCGGGGGGGGGGGGGGGGGGGGGGGACTGAGCATCGAGGAGGGATGTTGAGAGGCACCCAATGTGTGCAGTGGAGATGAGGGCTGGTGGGAGGTACTGACATCCAGTCAGAACGTTCAGCCTCTCAGATTCCCCTCCAAATGTCCACACTTAACTTACTACACTATTGCAGTTCATTGTACTACTACTAATAAAAATGCATTTTATCTATGGGCACCTTTCTTGACACTCAAGGTCACCTTACAAAATCAACAATAAAACATTCAGTCAAGAAATAAACAATAATAAATGCACAGAAACAATGACTCTCTCTCTCTCTGTCACACTCACACACCCACACATACTTACAGCACTTCTTGCTTCTCCGTCTCTGAAAAAGAGTATGTACACACACACACACACACACACACACACACACACACACCTAAACCTTATCCTTTATACAGACTGTCTGCAACTTCTCTCGAAATGTTTACACAATCGGCCCCAGCGCTGGCTGGCTGGCTGGCTGGCTGGCTGGACTCTCGCCTGCCAGAGAGATTTACTTCCTCTTCGCCACCAAAGGCAACATCTGCCGCGTACATCTGTCAGCAGCAGCAGCAGCAGCAGCAGCAGCCTTTTCCACTCGCTACAAATCAAAAGTCCTGGCCGGCCCGGCCCATTTACAGATTAACAGCGCCGGTAACGCCACGCGACGCGCGTTCAAATCAAACGGCCCTCTCCTCCTGACCGCTTCATTATAGACGGGGTCATAAACGGTGAGAGAGGTAAACGTTTATTGGCAATATACGGTGAAAATCTGCAAAGGATGATGTACGCAGCAATCTATAAATGCGGCCAGCTAGCCGGGATGAGGCTTCTGTTCTGGATTATTTATAATCTCAGCCACGGAGATTTGCACAGAGATCAACTGGGCAACGCAACACTGTCTAATCAGACACACACACACACACACCATTGTGTAAAATGACCATTCATCCTTTTATTTTATTTTTCCTTCATTTATCAATTTTTACATCCCCTGTATATCACACTGTACAACTGGAAAAACGGCACCACGCTGCTGATGCCACCGCTGCTTCCTGAGCACGTGGCCCTGACGTGGCCCTGACGTGGCCCTGACGTGGCCCTGACCTAGTTACGAGATTGAAAGATGAATCTAATTCGCTTAAGCTACTGTATGGATCCCAGAGCCTGTCCCCTGTAGTCACGTCAGCGGGGATTGGCCGGCACACTTACTGTACGATCCTCAGAGGAAGTTGAAAAGGCACAGGCTCTTCAAGTGATAGACAAGCACATCAGCCGAGCATGCACTACGCATGTACAACGTGTAGGGAGGGACAAAGATGGATTAGATTAGAGGACCTAACATCCAATTATTTAAAAAAAAAAACTTTTAAACACAGGTCTGTTTGAGAATGTAAATCGTATAGCATATTTGCACACACACAGCGGCACACACGCACATACGTACACACACATGGCCATCCATACTCGACACCACTGGGCTGAATTCCCCACAAATGTGGTATTGCTAGCTACAACCATCATTGCAAATTTGAGCTCTCTCTCTCTCTCTTGCTCTCTCACTCTTTAGTCATAACAGGACAGGAAGCACAGGAAGTCTCATCCCTCCTTGAGATCCCATATGTGTCCTCTGTACCTCCCTTCCACCTCTTCTCTGTCTCTGGGAGTACAAACAGTGCTTGCACTGATGGGAGTGATAGCAGTGCCTGCACTGATGGGAGTGATAGTGCTTGCACTGTTGGGAGTGATAATAGTGCTTGCACTGTTGGGAGTGATAGTAGTGCTTGCACTGTTGGGAGTGATAATAGTGCTTGCACTGATTGGAGTGATAGCAGTGCTTGTGGTGATGGGAGTGATAGCAGTGCTTGTGGTGATGGGAGTGATAATAGTGCTTGCACTGATGGGAGTGATAATAGTGCTTGCACTGATTGGAGTGATAGCAGTGCTTGCACTGATTGGAGTGATAGCAGTGCTTGTGGTGATGGGAGTGATATTTGGGATTGGGACAGCACTTCACAAGATCACATGTGTCAGTATAGTGTAGTTGAAAATCCAATGTTGTTTAACGTCAAACAGAGGGGACACTTTCAATATCACTTCAACATCAGGCTTCAACGTAGTTTCAGTATTTTATTTCAAACCATATGAAATTACGATACATTTGTGAACGTATTTCATCAATAAATATGTATTTCCGATGGGGGCAAAAAAACCCCCATAAATATAGTGTGTTTCACAGTTACAGTGATTTCTAGTTATTTTACATTTGACATGTGGAATCACATGTCTATTTTTGTAAATGAAATGGTATTTTAAAAATACAGACATTATCTGTAAAATAAACAGTAAAATTCTATGATATTACTTTTTTTTACAGTGTGTGCAGATAGGAGTGATAGCTGGGCTTGATGGGAGTGCAAACAGTCCTTGTGCAGATGCTGCATCCACTGTCAGTGTGAGATACACAACTCACAACAGTAGGGAGGCAGGCTAGGACAGGCTGTTTCTGCGATGACAAAGGCTGCAGGGTGACGTAGGTGGAAATGTTTGGGCGCCAAGTCAGAGAAGACCTTCAGGCTTTGATGATGTGGGCCTCAGAGAATTGTTGAGAGAGGAAAAGTGGCAAAGCGTCTTTGTTATGTTGTTGTTAGATGATACTGCGAACAGAAAACTCCACAAACTAATATCAGACGTGATTATGAGGGGCCTCTTGTCTTGTGAAAGACCCAGAGAGAAAGAGAATGTGTTTGTTCTCAAGCTTTGATGATGGTGTATGTGTGTGTGTGTGTGTGTGTGTGTGTGTGTGTGTGTGTGTGTGTGTGTGTGTGTGTCTGTGTGTGTGTGTGTGTGTGTGTGTTTGTGTGAGTGTGTGAATGACGTTGAGTGCATGCAAACTATGAATCAGCCTTTGAAGGGAGACACTAATGCGCACCAAAAGAAGCTTGTCTCATCACAGCTCAGCGCTTTGGAAAAACACCACTACATTGCATTCAAAAACACCACTACATTGCATTCAAAAACACCACTACATTGCATCCAAGAGGACAAACATGAGTCAAACAGGAGCTGAGAGAGCAAACACAAGAGGAGGAACCACGGCAAGGGCAAAGGCCAGAGCAGTTACCCCCCCTGACCTCAATTACCCCACCTGACCTCAGTTACCCCACCTGACCTCTGACCCAAGATCTCATGGGGTAAAGTAAACAACCCAAAGAGCCAGGCTAAATTAAGCCAGGTTTAAATAGCTCACATTGTTATCATATCCAGGCTGAGGTGTAGTGGATGACAGTAGATATGACAGTCAGCTATGTGCCTATCAATTGGCGAAAGTAAGACTTGTAATAATTGGAGATCCTCTCAGACATGTGGGCTTCAGCACTGCATTTCTGAAGTCAATTGTGCATCACATTACAGGTAAGAGCATTACTTGGCCAAGATCAATCTTTTAAGATTGAACATTAGTATGGGGAGTCTGCTCTTTATTTCTACTGCACAAGAGGCGTGCTCTCTACAGGAGGGGCGGGACTGTCGAGCTCTATTGGCATCGTTCAAATCATGACTCCGTATGCTCGGATAATCCTTCAACCAATCAGACCAACGATCTGGTGCATGCATCTTTTGGATAACTGTAGTTTGTGATTGGAGCCAAAGGCTCTGGCAGGGAACAGAGGAGTTAGATGTGCAGGTTTCCAGCCTGAGCTGCCAGGGCGAAATTCAAATTCGCCGGCAGGTCAGACAGGGTTCATCCAGCCTATAGACCCACGGAGCATTCTTCTGACTCCTGAAAATGCCTCATCAGCGCAGCGCTCCGCATCTGTGGGGACACACGTCAAGCAGGCGCGATCTGAGAGGGCACAGAGAGAGAGAGAGAGAGAGAGAGAGAGAGAGAGAGAGAGAGAGAGAGAGAGAGAGAGAGAGAGGAAGAAGAGTGTAGGTTGTAGGAGCACACACCTGACTGTGTACCTGCCACTCAGACTGTCTGAGTACGATAAGATAAGATAAGATGAGATGATAAGATAAGATAAGAGAATAAATACTTCATGGATCCCAGAGGAAATCTGAGTGTTACATCAGTACCAGCACTCAAACACAAAAAGCTAAAATAATCAAACATGACAATCCAAAAAGATGAAACTGCCATCTTTCCTCAGTCACAACAGTGCGGCAAAGAGGGGAAGAGTTATAATAGTTTGATGGCTAACAGTAGGAACGACCTTCTATGTCTCTAGCCCAGTAAGTCAAACAGTTATGTGAAGAGAGTGACCTCTATTGTACTAGGAAGATTAGCCAGAGTCAGGAGCTGGGAGATCAGGAACTAAGAGAGGAACTAAGAGAGGAACTACTGTCGCTGTATTGAACACCTACTGTAACCGTGCACAGCTTTTGAAGACCCAACTCTTTCCTCTCCTAAGGTTTCTAACAATCCGAGCATTTACCAAACCACTAACCATACACTTCCCTCAGTCCTTTGGTTTTATGATGTATTGATGTTACCGAAGGTCTCTTCATCGTGGTATTTATCGTTACCTAAGGTCTCCTCTTTTTTTGTAGCATTCATTGATGTAGTATTTATTTTTGCCCAAGGTCTCCTCTACACAGTGGTTTGAATGTTGTTCCTCATTTTGTGAGTTGCTTTAGATAAAAGTGCCTGCTGTATGAATGAATGAATGTAAATGTTCTCAGTGACTATTGTTGCTGCAATGAAGTCCAAACTGCAATGAAGTCCAAACTGCGTAGTTGCCTTGTAGTCAGTGTCCGTGCATCTGCCTGTGGGATAAAAAAAAAAAAACAACAATGTGAAGATACTTCACGTCGTAATAAGATAAGTCGTATTGCTGTGAGCAGATGAACGAACTGCAGTGTGTCTGAATGGAGACTGTCATGTACAGTAGGCCTATTACTGCGGGTCTGAATGGAGACTGTCATGTACAGTAGGCCTATTACTGCGGGTCCTGATGTTGAGTCAGTGGGACTATTGAGAAACCGTGCCACGTAGGCTACGGCTACTGCCACACACTCAGCGGCTGTCCTGGAAAGACTCGAGGCCAGGTGAGGACAACATCGAGTCGAGTCGGCGAGGAGGACATATTTACAGCGCATCCTCCACAACCTGACACAGTGAGCACAGCCGAATGCCACCCCCCCCCCCCTCAAAAAAAAACCTTGCCTCACGCTTCATTACATATAAAAATTATGCACATAAATAAGGCATAAACTTTCCACCCTCGCCCATCATCATATTTTATTCAGGGCCTCCATAGCCTACCGTGTGTGTGTGTGTGCGTGTGTGTGTGTGTGTGTGTGTGTGTGTGCCTAGCTTAGGTTCATGGTGCCGGTGAGATGTATTTTTAGGATCTCAACCTGAACGTCTTTGCCAGCCGCACGCATCAGAGAGGACAGGGGAGAGCAACACTGGAATGCATCTGAGGAAGTCCTTCTCCTCAGCACAGTATATCATGTCATCATATCATATCAGATTTTCTCTCTCACTCTTAAGAGTGTAAGGGATTGAGGCACAGTGGTGGACTGTGTGTGTATCGGTATGTACACGTGTGTGTGTGTGTGTTGTGTGTGTGTGTGTGTGTGTGTGTGTGTGTGTGTGTGTGTGTGTGTGTGTGTGTGTGTGTGTGTGTGTGTGTGTGTGTGTCCATATGCGAGCCTCTCTCTGTGCGCGTGTGTGCCCATGTCCCTGTGTGTGTGTGTGTGTGTGTGTGTGTGTCCATGTTCCTGTGTGTGTGTGTGTGTGTGTGTGTGGGCACATTCCCATGTATACGGGGTACCATTGTTAGCTCTGTGTGCCCCCGATGGCATATCCCTCACCCTGCTGCCAGGATGAGTTTCCCTGACATCTTCCCTCTGTCGCCATGGAGGCAGACAGATGCTCGACGCCTGCACAGAATCTCAAGCCGCTCAGCCTCCGGCACATGCTGACTAAGCAACTGTCAATGTGCCCGCACCGAGCGGAGAGACAGTCCAGGGGATCTGCGCTGCCCATCCGTAGCGGGCGCAACCTGCAACCTCAGTGCCCTCAGCCTCGCCAACCACAAAGCCCTTACTATGTGCTAATGACCCGCTTGATGAAGACGCTCCTGTGCCACCTGCGACAGGAGGAGGAGGAGGAGGAGGAAGAGGAAGAGGAGGAATTTTGACGTCAGTGATCACCATTCAATGAAAGCTGATTGTAAATTCCTCTCAAGTCTGGTTACCGACGCGACGTCTATTCTATTCCTGCAATTAATCTGAATGGTAGTGAGCCGTTGAGCCGTTACTGTAGCTGATAGACTAGTGTTTTAGGTAGAAGACATTTTATTTTTTATTTATTTATTTTATTGTGCAATCCATATTTTGGATATTACATTAAGGTCCATTTGTTTATTGCTTTAGGAGATATTAAATCAGTTCCCTTAGCCCCCGGCCAGGTCTGGCTATCGGCAATTTAATTAAATGCCATTAAACACGCACGTCTCTCCCCTCAGTGAACTGTAACTAGATGAACTTGCCGTGTGGGAGAGAATCGCCGCGTGAAATGAAACGTGTAAATTCATAAGCCGCCGCTGCTGATGCTGCCTCTCCCCACACAAGTGTGTCTCTAGCAATTATCAAGAACTCGAGAGAATATATATCCTCTCTCTCTTAGCGCGCCGTAGAGAAATACTGAGTGACGTTTCATGAATATTCTGATAGAGAGAGAGAGGCACAGGGCATGCCTGAAAGTATGTGACCGCACAGCGCGACCTACCGGGGAGAGACGTTACTTCAGCGGCGAGCCAGTTGTGAGAGACGCGCTGGATGCGAGGGTCCAGCCAGTTTAGCGTCAGCTGGAGCTGAGTGGCATTCACTCGGAGGTTGCCGCCAGACGTGGAGCTGTGCCGAGTGCCGACTGCTACGTTTCGGGAATTTGGCATGCAGTGAGAAACTCTAAGCATAGCTGTTGTTTCGCACAAGGGTTGAGTCCTGAACAGACAGTGTCTGTGTCTGGAAACATTGACTTTTGTCTGCATGGTTATACAGAAGTAGTTGCCTTTTTGATCGCTTTGTGGACCTCTTCGTGGTGTTTTTGGTGGTGGAATACCAGTGTCGGAATGGTCTGATGAAGCGTCGCTTCGGCAGTGATCGGTCCCCGTCTTCTGAAGTTAAGAGCAGATGTTGGAACTGAGGGAGCGGCGGAAACAGTTCTGCACGGAGGTCCGCGACGGTCTTGTCTACGTGGAGAGCGCCGTTGTCTGGGTAAGAGAAGTTGTGACGGTTTAGGTGGCAATTGACCTAATGACTTTATTATCATTTGGGCAGAATTAAGGTGGGTGGAAAGGCATTCAGTTCAGCATTGTTTATGGCCATAAATAGAAAAATGTAACATAGTGGCAATGTTCTTTCGGGGGTTGACTACTCGAGACCGCCAGGTGTCACATCATTTTCTCATTCTGCATTTGTTTTCTTGTTCTTTTAGCAGATATGTAGAGAACACAGGATGTAGACGACTGTAAACACGGATGCGCGCCTTTCCTTACCGTATCTGATTTTGGATTCTAAAGACCGATATGGCCTCGTCGGGTGCGCACAAGACTACGAAGAGTGAGAAGTTGGACGAGGCGCAAGCCCTCGCCAAGAGCTGCGCCGGTAGACCGGACTTCCTTCCCTGCGACGGCCTCTCCATCTGCGCCACGCACAGTCACGGCAAGTGCTTCAAGTTGCACTGGTGTTGCCACCTCGGATGGTGTCACTGTGAGTACATTCAGCTTTTGATTGATCCAGTCCACTGTTTTTATTCCGCGGGAAGTCTCGGAGGAGACACACTTGAGTGAATTGTCAGGAACCGTTACTTTCACAGCGAGATAACGGATGCAGCTGTTCTGGCTTCTGACACAGTTTAGGCTAGGAAGCGATTAAAGCCGTTGCTATTCAGAGCACGTTTATTGTGTCAGTGCGCCGGCCTCTGTGGCGTATAAACGTGCTCTCAACAAATGAACTGAACTGAAACGAGCTGTCATTATTGACATTAGCATAAACTCAGGCTGATCATTATGCTGAGACATGTAACAAAAGCAAATGTTTATTTGCGACCCTCATTCACTGGAGCTCACTGCATTCAGTTTAGGGAAATAGGTTCATTCAGTTGTTAGCAGTACAGTCAATAGTTCTGGTCAATGGCTGTTGCAAAAGCTTTTCATCTATTTGAATTTATGTGGAGAAAACTAAAATCATGCATGCCATGTTTCCTTTGTGATTATTTAACCTTAACCTCCTCACCTCATCTTCCAGCCTCTACTTCCAGGCCCACATCCTATTAGACCGCCGCATGATATTCCAACAGAACCTGCCCGTGTAGACTGTGACCGGGTCAGCTGTTTTGCCTGCCCTTCTCTGCAGGACCGCAATGTGCATAGTCTGCGGCTGGCTCATCCAGGCTTAGTGAGGGGATGTGTTTTGTATGCCAGTGGATGTGGCCGTGTAATTCGTCGGAGCGGAGTGGAGCACAGCACAGCGCAGCACAGCGTCTCTACCTAAGCCTGCCTTTCGGGCAAATCACTCAGTAATGGCCTTGAGTTATCTGGCGTGGGCATTACCACTGCCTGCAGGGCATTGCAGGTTTAGTGTGAGGCACGGAGTGTGGGGGCGGACATCTGATCTGACCCCAATCGGAAGTGTCCGAACGCTCTGAGTTAATGAGGACAGTGTTGGATAAACAGTGGACGTCTATGAGTGCATTGAAAATATTTCAATACTTTGTGAATAAGGTTTAGGGCTTGGTTGGGTGTTTTTTTTTTCCATCAGAAGAACATGTGCCATGAGAGGAACACAAGACTATTTTCTACTTACTGTATGTCATATATTATAGGATATTATAGATCATCTGTTGTGTTTCAGTATGACAGAAACATGAAGCATCACTACTGTCCCCATAAGCCAGAAGTTACTAAGTCCTCTCCGTCACAGACAGTCTCTGGCTGATCTGGGGTGACAGAGTTTGTGTGTAGCATGGGATCAGGACTAGATTGGGGCCAGATCAGGACCAGATCAGAGCCTGATCAGGGCCAGACTTGTAGCCTTCCCTCAGCTGCTCTCGAGCATATTCTGTGGCTAGTGGAAATGGGCACTCAGACTGTGGCTTTGGTTGGTTGAATGTAGCTTTGGAGTCATCCACTAGTTACCTCCGCCAAGGAGGTTATGTTTTCATCGCGGTTTGTTTGAGTGTAGTTTCGGAGCCATCCACTAGTTACCTCCGCCAAGGAGGTTATGTTTTCATTGGGGTTTGTTTGAGTGTAGTTTCGGAGCCATCCACTAGTTACCTCCGCCAAGGATGTTTTCATCGGGGTTTGTTTGTTTGTTTGTCTGTCTGTCTGTTAGTCTGTTCGCAAGATAACTCAAAAAGTTATGGATGGATTTTGATGACATTTTCAGGGAATGTCTGGAATGACCCAAGGAAGAAACTACTACATTTTTGGAGTGATCTGTATCACCGTCTTGATTCAGGTGGTTGTGTTTTCGCTTGTCGGAGGTCTGTGCTCTTTGAGTGCTTTTCTAGTTGTTCATTCGTTGCCTGTCTTATGGATGGTGCCATCGAGTGGTTCTTACTGTCCAGATGGCAGCTGACAGAAAGCAGATCTGCCACTGATCTCCCGTAGATCCGTCAGAGCGAGCGAGACTCGATCCGGAGTCACATGACCTCTTCTGCCCAGCTGCAATGGAAGACGTTGTTGATTAGATTTGAATTAAACACAGTGGGATGCATGTGGAGTTAATGATATTCCTCTGAAAGCAGGGGTGTTTAGCACATTTGATCACACCAGAGAGGGATTGGGTAGGGCGAGGGGGGGGGGGGTGAAGCTGCCACCACATCCACATGTATGGACTGCAGTTCTCCCATTGAGAAGCACCGTGCGTCTTTTTTTCACGTGAATGAATAAATCATCAGTTGTGGAGTCATAGGCGCAGCATGGCTTGCAAAAACTAGGACACATCTCTGTTATAGGGGTTGACGGCCTGCTGTCTGACCAGCCCTGTATAACGGCTGTGATTATTTTTTAATTGCCGCTGAAGCTGCGGGTGGCTGTTCTGATCTGTGAGAAAATGTGCAAAGCTCACATTAAGTTGTTGTGATGGTTTTATAGGCCCGCGCTTGACAAGTGAATCATTGGCTTAGCTCTAGCTAGGTTCGGAGTGTTGTTTTCCGGTGATTAATATTTGACTGACACCTTAGGAGCTGGCTGTGCTTGGTTGGGTCTGAATTCGTGCCTCTATAACACACTTACTTTTCATTTGCCATCTTACTTTTGGGCAA
>NC_084997.1:29543719-29546219 GCF_963854185.1 Sardina pilchardus | reverse complement strand
ATTGCTGTGTGATGGCAACAAGCTAATGAATGTCAGTGTGGCGGGGAGATTCATTTCGGATGGTTGGATTTGGTGGGGGGCGGTGGGGGGCGGTGGGGGGGGGGGGGGTGGGGTATTCCTCCATCTGGCCTCGGGGACAAAGTTACAGCCGCCCATAACCTTTTAGTGGCATTTAGATGGAGACGTTTCCAATCACTCCAACATACAGTATATACACACACCCGCTCCACATAACGGCAGAGCGAAGTGCAGCGCAGCACAGCACAGCACAACACAGCACAGCACGATACAGCACAACACAACACAACACAACACAACACAACACAACACAACACAACACAACACAACACAACACAGCACAGCACAGCACAGCACGATACAGCACAACACAACACAACACAAAACAACACAGCACACTGTAGCACAGCATAACACAGTACAGCACAGCACAACACAGCATAACACAGCTTAATACAGCACAACACAACATAAAACAGCACAGCACAACACAACACAACACAATACAACACAACACAACACAACACAACACAACACAACACAACACAACACAACACAGCACAACACAACACAACACAGCACAGCACAGCACAGCACAACACAACACAACACAACACAACACAAAACAGCACAACACAACACAACACAACACAACACAGCACAGCACAACACAACACAACACAGCACAGCACAGCACAACACAACACAACACAACACAACACAACACAACACAACACATAATTGCAGCACAGCTGAGAGTCAGCATGGTGCCAGGCAGTGCATCTCTTTTTGTATGTCACAGATAAATAATGTACGGAGCTCTGGCCTCCTGGGCCCTGGAGAATAAGCATGAAGCAGCCGAGTCAAGCGGTGCAGGCTGCACACACAGAGGCACGTGGTGGAGACGCTCCTTAACCTCAGCTCAACAAGCTGCATCTGTGTGTGTGTGTATGTGTGTGTATGTGTGTGTGTCTGTGTGTGTCTGTGTGTGTGTGTGTGTGTGTGTCAAGCGGTGCAGGCTGCACACACAGAGGCTCGTGGTGGAGATGCTCCTTAACCTCAGCTCAACAAGCTGCATCTGATCCGTGTCAGTGCCCTGCACCGCTTCATATGACGAGTCCAACTTACATTGTGCTATAGTACCACTGTGTTACTGTAAGACACTATTTTGAATTCATCTTGAGAATTAATCTTGATTTCCCCTTGGGGATCATTACAGTAAAGTATCTTTCGATCTATCTATCTATCTATCCATCTATCTATCTATCTATCTATAGATGGATAGATAGATAGATAGATTCTAAATAGTGTCTGATACCAACACAGTAGTCCTACTGTGTTGGTATCAGACACTATTTTGAATTCATCTTGAGAATTAATCTGGATTTCCCCTTGGGGATCAATAAAGTACAGTATCTATCTATCTGTCTATGTATCTATCTATCTATCTATCTTACTTGCTATGGTCCTCCTGTCCACACCCCACCCCTATGTACGCCTTGATACACTAATATGGAAACTAAACTCTTTGTGTAAATTACTGTAATTGTGTGTGTGCTGCACATAGTATCCATAGTGTTCAAACATAGTACTCACATTCTCATAATTAGTACACGTTACTAACCTCAAACATAAGAAGAACTCTTATTCACCGTGTACTTGTTAGTGATTAAGTATATAAGCTACATTGTAGGCTACATTGTAGGCTACTCGTGGTGTCTAAGTCTCGCTCTAAAGCATGGTGAGCTTCTCTCTCTCGTCTTTGTCCATGCAGGGCAGTGTGGTGTCCAATAGCATGCAGGAGAGACGGAAGGTCTGAGCCGTCTCCAGCAGCTTTTTGTCAAAGCCTCTTGCAGACA
Organism: Sardina pilchardus; assembly: GCF_963854185.1. Taxonomy (NCBI): domain Eukaryota; kingdom Metazoa; phylum Chordata; class Actinopteri; order Clupeiformes; family Clupeidae; genus Sardina; species Sardina pilchardus. Next base: position 29,544,342 of record NC_084997.1, on the reverse strand, counting down.
GAGGTGGCTGATGGGTAAATATGTATATGCGACCAGAGGTAGAGAGAGGGAGAGAGAGAGAGAGAGAGAGAGAGAGAGAGAGAGAGAGAGAGAGAGAGAGAGGAGGAGAGGAGTAAAGATGGAAAGATGAAAATTGGAGGAAGTGAGAGGGGCAGAGAGGCTGGTTAAGGGTCGACCTTGAATAATCCCTCAGCTGTAAGGTGTGTGTGTGTGTGTGTGTGTGTGTGTGTGTGTGTGTGTGTGTGTGTGTGTGTGTGTGTGTGTGTGGAGAGACCTAGAAAGACTAATTCTCCATCACCGTGACGGATAAAGTGGCAGCGGGCTCGTGCATTATTCATGCAGAGATGTGCATGTGCAAAGGCAAGTTAGAGGGGGTGACAGACAGTGACAGTTTCTGTGTGTGTGTGTGTGTGTGTGTGTGTGTGTGTGTGTGTGTGTGTGTGTGTGTACAGTCAGTATGTGTGCATGTTTGTGTCTATTTGTGCATGTGATGGACAAATGAGTGTGTGTGTGTGTGTGTGTGTGTGTGTGTGTGTGTGTGTGTATGTGTGTGTGTGTTCGTGTCTACAGGCAGTATGTGTGCATGTTTGGAAATGGTGTGTCTATTTGTGCATGTGATGGAC
>NC_084997.1:29523719-29536219 GCF_963854185.1 Sardina pilchardus | reverse complement strand
TAGTATGTTTAGCGGTACTAATATCTGTCTGTGAAAAGCTTGCTCGTAAATATATGTGGCATGTTGCTGAGCATAGATAAGAATATATTAATCCTACTCGGATTCTCTGATTCTGAATAACATTTTTGCATGCAAGTTTAATCCTGACTCTCTGTGTTTGTGTTTTGTGTGTGTGTGTGTGTGTCTGTGTGTTTTGTGTGTGTGTGTGCGTGTGTGTGTGTGTATGTGTGTGTGTGTGTGTGTGTGTGCGTGCAGGTAAATACGTGTACCAGCCGATGACGAGGGTGGGCCTGCTCCCCAGCACCGCTGTGCCTCCGGCTCCGTCCGAGCCCGCGGACACCATCGACCTCTCCATCTCCCTGACCGAGCGCTTCCTCCGCCTCGCCCCCTGGTTCCTGCCGCCGCCCTGCCCCGAGTCGCCGCGCTACTGCGTCATCTCCGACCTCTTCATCGACGACTATGTGGTCAAGCGCATCAACGGCAAGATGTGCTACGTGCAGAGGCCGCCTCCCATGATGCCTGTGGCCCCGCCCACACCCCACCCTCACCCACACCAGCACCAACACCAACACCAACATCCCCAACCCCACCCCCGACCGCCGACTCCACCCGCCTCTCAGCCACAGCCTCAGGCGCCAAGCTCGACCTATCAGAACGCTCAGGCGCCAAGCTTGACCTATCAGAACGCTCAGGCACCAAGCTTGACCTATCAGAACGCTCAGGCGCCAAGCTCGACCTATCAGAACGCTCAGGCGCCAAGCTCGACCTATCAGAACGCTCAGGAGGTGGTCCCGCCTCCACAGAGCTCCAACGGCCCAATGGAGAAAGCCAAGGGCCCCAAAATGGACCACTGCTCCTCCCCTTCCAGCTCCGAGGACTCTGGGATCAACGCGATCGGGGGGAACTTCCTGGAGTCGTGCGAGGAGGACTCGTGCGAGGAAGAAGAGGAGGAAGAGGAGGAGGGCTTGGGACGTCGGGGGGCGGAGGTGGGAGAGGAAGATGAGCTGAGCTCAGACGGGAAGTCCAGTCCGGCCAGCTGGGACCAGGACGAGTGCTCGCTCCTCTCCCCTTCCAAGTCCCTGGTGGAGATCATCGAGAACATCGAAACCACCGTCTGACACAGGCCGCGTTCCCAGAATTCCCAAAATTCCCAGAGTTCCCAGGTTCTATGTGGAGATAGCAGCAGGTGTGTGGTTTGCTGGTCACTCATTGCTAACTGGGAATGGACATTTGTTAGCTATTCTGAATTGTTTTTTAAACCTGCCACTGTTGGTGATTTAAAATGTCAAAGTGGTAAAGACTCACTCTGTCACACACACACACACACACACACACACACACACACACACAACTCTCCTCAGTTCAATGGATCTCACCATTCTTCTCTTCTACACAGAACGCTTCCATGCCAAGCATCTTTTACTGGTTGAAAGGCGTTCTGTGCTTTGGAAAAGGGATTTTTTTTCTTAATGCTTCAAACTGCTCCAAAGCTGAAAGCCAAAATGGTTCCAAAAAGCTTCTTTCCAGCCCCTTTCCTGAGACAATTTTTAAGTAGGAACCTAAAAAGTTTCCTTAAAAGCTTCCTCAAAGAGAGAACAAGCAAGAGAGAGCTTTTTTCTAAAGAGTGCACTGCCTCTGTCTTTTCCTCTCTCCGTTGTTTTCCATCTTGCTGTTTGCCCCGATGTTCTTGTGGGAGAACAACGCAAGCAGCGAACCTCCATTTGCAGTGCACTTGTCTGCTCACATTCAATTGGACACGGATGACCAAAGAGCACTGTTAGCGTAGCATAGCCGCAGCTAGCTACCGATCAGGTCCTCATTTGGGCCTGATCTGGCACACATGTGGTCCAGAGTTTGTCAGCCTCCCTCCTCCCTGAGTCTTCGGATCTCATGCATGGCTTGTCAGATGGTAGAGGACGACGATGAGCATGGTGTTCCCTTTTTATACAAGAGCCCGATGAAACACTCTCACACATACGCACACACACAGACACTATCACATGCACACAAAATCGCGAATCACCAGTCACTTGTTTTGCACGCTAAGAGGATCACAGCAAAAGACCAAATGTTAGCACTAAGCTGTCTCTTCTGTACACTTTCCTTAAAGGTGGAGTCTGCGATTCACCTTTGGTTTGGCAAAAGATATATGAGTTCAACAGCCAATATCAAACAACATCCTTGGCTTCCATGCTCCTGCATTAATTGGCTGAGAATGTTTAAAGCTGTGTCCAAGTCAATTTATTTGTTTCCCATTTAAAGAACTACGACTGTAGACAAGCACCTGCCTTTTAAATAGTGAAGGGACAGCTAGAGGACTGTTTGGTGCAAATTCATTGAATATGACAAAACATGGTGATTAGACACAGTCACCTCATCTTTAATACTGTGCTAATTCAATTAGCGATTGCGTGTCAATGTCTTTTAGTGTGTGGGGTTATAATTGCGGACTGCACCTTTAATGACAGCTGTCTGTCTCCGAAACGGATCTGATCCTGGTCCTGGGACAGAATTAAGACCAGAACTCAGCCAAAACTCAACCTGAACCAAGCCAGAGTCAGGTGTTAGTCAGGCTGCTAGACGAAGAGTTGTCTTTTTGATAAAAACACTTTGGAAAACAGTTCACTGTCCATTCATTCAGAGAGGCTGACTTCAACCGTGATATCAACCATGAGTCGGAGTCTATGTAATGTATATTTTAACTTGCTAAGTACAACTGAACAACAGAGAAGCAGAGAAAGAGGAAGAGGAGAGAGGACATGAGAATTAGAGAAGGAGAGATAGAGAGAAAAGAGGGAACAGGAAGAGCGAGATACAGTATAAGACGAGCTAGCTAGTAGACACAGCAGACCTGAGGAGCAAAGGTTGGGCGGAGATTGCATTGCGTTGCATTGCATTGTGGGCAGGCCGGCAGGTGCTGTCATCATCTCTGTGCGGCGGCGCTGTAAATTATGCAGGAGCGCAGCATTAGGTGCCGTCAGCTGCAGGCAGGGAACAGGAGGGTCACGGCTCGCCCAAGAGTTCCTGTCATCACCCCTCATCAGCGGCCATTAGGGGCAGGGGCCCAGCAGCGCTCCACCAGCACAGCCACGGCGGCTACATCAGCCCCACTCCTCTCCCTCCCTCGCTTCCCCCCGCCACCACCGCCACGCAGACTCCATCAGCTGCACCCCCCACACGGACACGGACACACACACACACACACACACATACACACACACATACTTTACACACATATACACACACACACACACACACACACATACACTCATACACACACACACACACACACACTCTCATACACACACACACACACACACACACACCCCCTCGTCCCCGCCTGCTTCTCTAGAGAGAGGCCCACACTGGCGAGGGATGCTGGTGAAATGCACAAACATGGCTATGATCTGGCGCAGAATTCACAGGAAATGTAACACAGTGTGTACAGTAGCAGGTCTGAGATCAGGGTATTTAGCGGCTGCTCATGGCATTTACTGTATCTCTGGCACCTAGACGCAGTATGACATTCAGAACACAGCAGAACAGAACAGGTTGGGTGCAACAGCAGCAACAGTTTCCATGCAGTCCGGTTCCTATTGGCCTGCGGTACATGCAGAGCCAGCCAGGCAGATATTACCCAACGCACCGCACCCCACCGCACCACACCACACCACACAGGAAGTGTGCCGAAGCCTGCATCCTGTCCCCTCATGTTGATTACAGTAATGCAGTACTTAGACATGCAGTAGGTCTCATGCCAAAAACAGCTGAGCTGTTTGTCTAATACACTCTAAGAAATAACGGGGCCAATACCGGTTCTTCTGAACGATGAAATACAAGAACCTTTTTCAATGCTTCAAAGAACCATTGAGGCAACAGTTTGCCTGATGTGATGGTTCAACACAGAGTTGTGTCTCTCCACGGAACCATCCAGAGATTTAAAGAAGCATTTTAAGCACCTTTACTTTTTAGAGTGTATAGAGCCAGAGAGCAGGGATGTCTCATGGGTGGTCAGTGTGTGTGTTTGTGTGTGTGTGTGTGTGTGTGTGTGTGTGTGTGTGTGTGTGTGTGTGTGTGTGTGTGTGTGTGTGTGTGTGTGTGTGTGTGTGTGTGTGTGTGTGTGTGTGTGTGTGTGTGTGTGTGTGTGTGTGTGTGTGTGTGTGTGTGTGTGTGTGTGTGTGTGTGTGATGAAGGTTTGTGGTAGAATGTAGAGATAGGAAAAGAACTGACACTCTTTCCGTAGACTTGCAATATTATTCAAATCAGCATGTCCCAAATGATCAGCATACTGTAATATGATGAGCCTAACAGTTTGTAGCAGAATCACATACACTGTATGTTTGGTGCACGCTGCCTATACGTAATACTGTAAGTCTAAGCCGGTTGGTGTTCTTCTGTTTGTGTAAACGTTGTGTTTGTACGGGTGGTTGCAGGTTGTTGAAGAGATTAAAGCATCAAGCTGGAGTACAAGTGGAAATGTACAGTCCTGTCTCAGCACAGTGTTCTCAAGTCTCCCAGTTTTTTAAGATCTATAGTCTTTGCTCATTTCTCTTACTTTGGTATAAACACACTTCCAAATGCTGATTTTGGCTCGTGTCTGTTATTTGAGTGAATGCAATCAAGCCCTAGCCTGGCTAGCGCCTACCACTTCTCAAATGAGACGATGGTCTGGCATTTTCTGGTGTTTGAAAAAAATGCCCAGATCCATTCGTTGGGCGCCACGGATGTCTATCAGATGCGTCTGTGCATAGCTCACCAACGTCTTGCTTTTTCCCCCTGTTCTGTGATTGATCTCCGACAGTATCTCAGGCAAAAATTAGGGCGGTTGTTTCCAGACTGCCTGAGTAGCGTGAATTGCGCGTAAGGCAGCATGGGAACACCCAGGCTAATCAGGTCCTGAATATTGTTCGATTTTATTGTGACATAAAACACTAAGACACTAGCCTAGAAATCTAGACTACACCCTAGCGGTTGTATTTTGCTGCCAGGGTAGTCTAGCAACTCTCCGCTGGCTTGCGAGCTGGGAAAATTAAACTTATATTGGGCCAATCAAATCGTAGTCGGTAGACAGGCTTAACATAATGACGACTGACCTGTGACCATAAGTTACAACCATTAAACGTGAAATTCGTGAATACCCCATCCTACTTGAAAATAAGATTATTGGTTGTTGCACTATCCTATTGCGTGGAGGGCTAATTTGAAAGACAACCGTGATCCCACCCCTTCAATTGAGCCCTGCCTACAGTATATGGTGAGTTCCTAGACCCCACATCTTGATGTGGGTCTGGCATGTCAGGCTACTAAGACACACCATCATCTAAAAAGTTGTATTTTACAAGATCTATGTTGTATTTGACAAGGGCTAAAGACTGCTGAGCTTGGTTTGTTTATTGAAATGTTAAGTGCTCCGTTAGAGACGATCGGTAACACAATCTCCGTTTTTTTCCTGTCATCATCATCATCATCATCATCATCATCATCACCCAGTTTGTATTTCTGAGAGGGAATGTGGAAGTGCTGAAGGGGGCGTTCTCGGAGTTTGTGAAGGTTATACCTCCTGGAGATCTGAGACTTGTGGGGCATCAGCACAATTCCTGTTCCGTCTCCTTCAATGAGGCCGTTCGGTCGGTCGGTCGTTGCAAAACGAACTGAACTGCAAATGCAGCCTTTGATGATTTCGCTTTTGTCTTTTCTTTCACTTCTGTAGCACACGTTTTTTTTTCTATATAGACCTTTTCACAGGACCCACAATCTTAACAATCTGACGGGAGGAAAAGACTAATGAACCTTCACAGGGAAACAGAGGACTGTGTGTGTGTGTGTGTGTGTGTGTGTGTGTGTGTGTGAAAGAGAGATGGGGGGTTGTCAGACAGGCACAACGACAGAACCAGAGACCGAGTGAGCTAAGAAACAAAAAAGAAAGAATAAATGAATGAAGGAGTGACAGAATGAATGAATGAACGAGTGAAAGAAAAGGAAGGAAGGAAGAAAGAAAGAGGAAAACATGAGCGATGGCAGGACAGCTGAGGAGGGCAAATAATGGGTGAGCGCCAGGGCTTCTCATTTATTCATAATGCCCTCTCTATATGTCTGGGTATTTCACCACTTACCAAGGAACATGCCGCTTTAGCACCAGCCCATCCCTGCCATAACAATAGAACATTTGAATTTGAGAAAGGGGGCGAGAGAGAGAGAGAGAGAGCGCAAACACAGAGGAGATAAAGAAAAGAAAAGAAAAAAAGAGCAGACAGAGACGTGGAGAAAAGAGAGTGAAGAGAGAGAGAGGACATGGAGGAGAACGCCTGTAAATGGGGAAAAAAAAAAAAAAAAAAGAGAAGCAGCGAATCGGAAGTGGCATAGCAAATGTAAGTGAAGGGCGTTTAAAAATAGACATCCGTCTGGTTGTACATCCCATCTCTGTACGACGGACAAGGAAGACTGCAGCCTAACGCAAACCTAAAAGGGTCAGCTCATGGAAAAGCGGTGGGATTGGGATGAAATCCCTCAGGGAAAACCAATACAGATAATTCCCAAACTTCAGAAAATTGGCTCCCTTCCCAGGTAATGGAAAATACTGATAATATGGTACCATTCATGATCCCATTCAAATCTCACTTGCATCTCACACTCAGATTTAGCTTATATCTCTTATCAGGTCGCCCAGGAAAATGAATATCCTACCTAATCCACCAATTTCGTGCAAACATGCAAATGAATATAATGTCAATGGTTTGCAGTAAGAATGTATATGATTCTAAGTGCCTTTTTGTTGATGTGAAGGTCACATTCAGAATCACTTGGTACTATGCTTCTCTACATACAGTATATGACCTTGCAAAACTAAATTTCAGTGTTCAGTGTGTCTGTGTGTGTGTTCATGTGTGAGTGTGTGCCTAGTTATAAGAAAGATAGATAGATAAATAGATAGATAGATAGATAGATTGGGAAGGGTACAATTATATACATATCCCTAACACAATTACCCTCTCCCCATAACAGCTAAAACACTTTCATGCATCTAAAGCCTACCTTACACTGACAGACTTTGACAAGATTTGGGAAAGATTCTTGAAAGATTGCAGTCTTTTAACTAATGCCCCTCATTCAAGCTTTTCTCAAAAGACTACAATCTTTCAAGAATCTGTCCCAAATCTTGTCAAAGTCTGTCAAATGTAAGGTAGGCTCAACTGGCCATCTTGAGACGTGAGAGACTGTGAAGGCACAGCTCAGCTCAAGCACCAGCCCACCAGAGGAGGTCTGTGTTCCGGAGCCCATCTGTGACAGTCACGTGCCATTGTGAGAGGAAAAAAAGCCCAAACTAGTTCACACTAGTGGCCTCCTTCTCCTCTGGCTGGTGCGTTTGGATACGTTTCACGTGGAGCTTATTAGGATGGCGGGCGCTTGAGTAAATGTTTACCGCCTGCAATGAACAGCCCCCCCCCCCCCCTCCCCCCACAGCCAGTGTCCTATGACAGGTGCCTCTGGTCGACTCATATCTCCCTCCAACAAAGCCACCTTTCCACTCCGAGCAGAGGACAGATCGAGGATACCGACAGGGGACAGCACTACGAGCCAGTGCATTTGATTAGGCCAGTGTCCACTGAGGTATTTGACTTTGGATTATTGGGGGATTTCAGTGTGTGTCTTGGCAAGTGTCACCAACGCCCAGTGGCATCTTGGTTGCCAGTCGAGTGTTATGGAACGGCTTAGCTCCGCACATGAATATTCAGCGTCTGCTCATGCCTGGCTAAAACGCCGTATGCTAACTCGAGCCGTGCTGGAGCGGGTTTACTCGCGTCTACTTTTGGGATTCTTGCCGTGTTCTTTCTGCATTACATTTACTGCTACAAACAGACATTTTTGCTGATTATAAATAATGTAAACAGTACACGGCGAATGGGAACAAATAGACTGAAATAGACACACCGCAGAGAAGAACACACAGAAGCTAAACACGCAGCTGATGCTAGTGTTTTGTATACCATAGAGACTCAATGGAGACGCTCTGCAACAAGGCAAGACTCCAGGCACTCCAGGTTGTAACGACGCCAAGGGAAGAGTTGAAAAGCCTTTATAAGGACACAATTGGGAAAAATACATCCATAGTTTAGTCCATAACTAAGCTAGATGAGCACACCGTGAGTGCAGACCTCTGCCAAAGCTACCCTGTAAAACTCATTGAGCTGACCTGTGAGTCTGAGAGAGTCTGAGAGAGTCTCTCCAGACTTGTAATGGGTTCCATTTTATCCCTGCTGTCCACTTATCAGATCTGTGAGGCAAAAGCAGCTCTATGACAGGGGAGCAGAGTCCAACCGCGTCTCTAAATACTTTTTTATAGCTTCTAAAGCAGTAGCTACCAGAGAGGGCCTTTCAATGTGTCCTCTCCATCCTGCACATTTAATGAAGTACAATGTCCTCAGGGAGTGTTGGAGCAGTGCTAGAAAGTCCTAAAAATCAGCCTTAAAGTTAAAACTGCTCATTTATGGAGTCTAATGAGATATCTTATAGGGTCTCTCTAGGTGTTAATGTCTAAGCAGTCTAAGATAGCAGTGATCTCTCTCTCTCCCTCTCTCTCTCTCTCTTTCCCTATCTCTCGTTTTGTGTCTTTTCCTCAGACACTTCTCTCAGCTCTCTCAGAGCTCCTCCGCATCTCACGTCTCGCACAAGCGGCCCACATTAAAATGTCAGTCACAGCCCTCGACATGTAGAGAGAGCGAGAGAGGGAGAGAGAGAGAGAGAGCGAGAGAGATAGCAAGAGTGAGAGAGAGAGAGAGAGAGCACTTCACAGTGCGTCCGTGAGAAGTTAAAAGTCATCGCCCGTCACCCCCGCCGCTGTAACCCGTCAGCGGCATCACTCTCCCCTGTGAGTGCAGCGCGGAGCTCTCTCTCTCTCTCTCTCTCTCTCTCTCTCTCTCGCCCGCTTGGAAGTGTCCTCGCCGTGCCCGCATCACTTCCTGGCAGAGGGGATGAATATTTTACGACGTGAGCTCACACTGGAATGAGCATTTGAGCGGCGAGCATGAATCAGCTGAAACCAGCAGCGAACGAGGCTCCCCGCGCACTGTGTGTGTGTGTGTGTGTGTGTGAGAGAGAGAAACACTCATGGACTTGAGAAGTCTACACACACACATATACACTCTCACACACAAACTTCAGTAATTATATGCACATACATAAGGACATGAACACAGAGACCTAGACACTCTCACTCACTCTCACACACTCATACACACACGCGCGCACACACACACACACACACACACACACACACACACTCACTCACTCACTCATACTCACACATTCTCTCTCTCTCTAACACACACACACACACACACACTCATACTCACACATTCTCTCTCTCTCTAACACACACACACACACACACACACAGGCAGTCATAATCAGAAGAATAAAACTCTGCGACGGCTTTTCTGATTTTCAAAAGAGCCATTTATTCTTCCAATTTAAGAGCCTAATGTGCCTCTCCACCGGAGAGAGTGGACTCCATTTTACAGGGCAGGGGTGTGTGTGTGTGTGTGTGTGTGTGTCTGATAAACAATCTCACAGTCCACTGCTCCCACTGGCCTCTTACTGCCGACGATGTGTCTCTGAGGAGCTCTGTCACCCGCACGCTATTCGCCACTTAGAACGCCTGTGAAATATTCATTGGCGTTTTTTTTCTACACATACAGTATATCTGTTCCTGGCCCATGAATGCCTCTCAGAGTTTTAAGAGATTTTACCCTCTCCCTGCCCTGCTTTATATTCCTAATAGGTTAGAGTCATCTATCTATTGGAAGGTTATGAGAGAGTCTCTGTGTGCTTTATATTCCTAATAGCCTAGGTTAGAGTCATCTGTCTATTGGAAAGCTATGAGAGAGTCTCTAGTCCCTTTCCCACATAACTTCTAGAAGTTACCCGGACATATTTACCCGGGTGAGGCACGACATGGACGTTTCCCACATGAGCTTTATGTCCGAGTGAGATACGGGTAATTGTGTTCACACTAGACCCGAGTAGGAGCCGCGAGGGGTGGGGCAATGTCAGCACTTGCAGGGGGAGGGAGATGACGCTAAATAAATGCGTTGTTGTGCTGTGCTGCCTGGATGATGCAACTTACATGATCCAAAACATCATGAAACAACAAGTAGTTAGCTCGCTAGTCAGCGGGAGCTAGCATAGAGGGAAAAATAGCTAACGCCAGAGCCACAGTATAAACAGAGCTCTACTTCAACCCTCTCTGGTATAAACATCCAACACACCAAATTAATAAAAAAAATAATGACACACCTGAGGTCTGAGGCTCCTTCCCAACTCCTACAAAAAGCAACAATGCTAAATAACAGCGACGTTAACTATTAGCTGTTAATTGCTAACCACTGTAATAAACAGCTAGTTGCAAGCTAATCGACAACACTTCAAGCTATTCACGTTTGCAAGGATAATCCTGCCTGTCCCGCAACAAACACAACAACCTGAGTGCAGTTTAAATTTTTATTGTAGGTACACAACAAAATGTCACTGTTTTCTGTACTCTGGTGTTCTCGTCTGTGTTCATACTCGTAGGGCAATGTTTATCGTTACCATGGCAATTTGTACTTTCTGCCTCGCGCTGCAAGCGGCTGCAAGCAGGCTGCAAGGGCGCATTTCTATACGTCATCGGTACGCCCCCCATCTCTACCCAGAACTGTGCCGGCTGCGTTCCCACCTAAGCGCACCCGGGTAACATCTAGAAGTAGTACTAGGGGGCTAGTAGGGTGAGTTCCGGGTAAGAAAATACCCGAGTTTTGCGTTCCCACATACAGCCACCCGTTTGATATCCGTTTGACATCCGGATGTCTCGCTCATGTGGGAAAGGGACTTCTGTGTGCTTGTTTCTGCTCTGTTGTTCTTATTTTAGCCAACTGTCTGGCTAGGAGTCCATCCATCATCATCAGAGTAATGTCTTCACTGACCTGCAAAAAAGGTGTTAACTTTGGCCCCAGTCGTGGCGCGACTGGCTGGGGCACCTGCACCGCACGCCGGCGACCCGGGTTCGATTCCCGCCCCGTGGTCCTTTCCGGATCCCACCCTACTCTCTCTCCCACTCGTTTCCTGTCACCTTTCACTGTCCTGTCTGATTAAAGGCATAAAAGCTAAAAAAAATATCTTAAAAAAAAAAAAAAGGTGTTAACTTGAGGTGCTAGGGGGCGCTATGGCACATCTTGGGGGCACTATGGCGCAACATGTACAGGTCCAAGAGCCCACGGTGACCCAGGTTCAAGTGTGACATGCGGTCTTTTCCTGATCCCTCCCACCCCATCTCTCTCTCCCACTTACTTCCTGTCTCACTCTTCACTGTCCTATGAATAAAGGCCCAACAAATAAAAAGGTGTTAATTTGACAGTGTCATATTATCTAAAATCGTCCCTTCATGTGACACAGACAAGCATGACTCATCCATTTACAGAACTGGAAATAGAAACTGCCTTCTTTCAGTGTAAGTTCCACTTGTAGATTTCATTCAGACTAAATGGTTCTTTTTCATATTTTTTTTCACATAGAACATCCTCTGTTTGAGTTTATGTGAGTGCCTTGTCTTAAGTCTATGTTGAAACCTCAGAACATAATCATCACGCCGCATCTTGAGCCTTCAGGGAGTGCAATATGACCCCAATTTGACCTTGACCATGAGATGGCACATGCTACAGAAGAGTATCTGTTTGAAGTGAGTACTGTCTTAAAACTCCTAGTTCCACCCTGAGCTTATTTCCTCTCTTCCTTTGAAAAAATTAGAATACTGTGATGAAATGTTCTTTAAGGAACCTTGTGGGAGACCGGTTTTATTGCTACTATCAGTTTCAGCCTTTAAGTAGACTTGTTACCGGGGTGGTAATAATAATAATAATAACAGACTCTTTCTTTCTTTCTTTCTTTTGTTCCTGAAAGACTGTTTTTGTTGTCATGGAAATGTATGAGGGTAAAGAGCCTCATATGCTGCCTCTGGCCAGACAAACTGAAATGATGAGCCCCCATCACACAACGCCTTGCTACTGGGGGAAATAGAATGCCAGGCTATCAGTGAGAGAAGAATTTGTTCCATTTTCTTGGACATTCTAGAACAAACCGTGCTCTGTAATTTCAAAAACAACCACATTCACAGCGAAAACAGAGTGAGTCATTTTGAAAGCAACTGAACACTCACACTATTTCAGAAACAAGCAATAACAGGGATGAACGGCATTATTAGTGCCTGATGAGAAATTCTCCAACAAGATTTCATTGGGTTTGTTGCCCACTGAGAACTGTCTGGTATTACCAGCAGAAGAGCCGCTAAAGCTATTAGGCAAGCTTTAGTTCCCCTATCTGCCAGTCTGAGGGAACATTGTATTCTAGTGTGTGCTCAGATTAAGGCAGGACTATGGTATTTAGCCTGGCAGATACACACACACACACACACACACAGACACACACAAACACACACACATTGACACACAAAAACAGAAACCCACTCTCTC
>NC_084997.1:29504750-29511019 GCF_963854185.1 Sardina pilchardus | reverse complement strand
GGGCGATAAAAAGAAAGAGAGTGAGGGAGAGAAGAGAGAGAGAGAGAGAGGGAGGTTGAGTCACGCATATTGACTGAGGAGTAGCCGCTGGCTAAGGGAATCTCCTCTAATGAAGACAAAAGTGTTGAGTTGTGTGTGCCAGAGATGCCGCCTGCATTCTAAGCATGCCCCACCTTCACTGACGGTCTGGCTTGTGTGTTTTCACTTGTGCATGTAGATATCCCTGTGTGTGTGTGTGTGTGTGTGTGTGTGTGTGTGTGTGTGTGTGTGTGTGTGTGTGTGTGTGTGTCCAGGAGGTCAGGACTGTAGGGAGGTGGGGAGGGCATGTTTGATATGCAGCAGGCATCTTCTTACTTGACGCACACACACACACACACACACACACACACACACACACACACACGCAGACACACACACACACACACACACACAGACACACACACACACACTCCCCTGGTGAATCTGAGAGATGGATCTTGTCACGAGAGGCTCTGTGGAGGCCTTGCTGGTGTTAGCTCGGTGGTTTTGTCTCATTTCTTCTTTGTCTGCCGTTTAATTAAAATCACATGGCGCTTAGCTGCGAGCCGTGGCCTGAGGTGGGCTAATTAACCAGGGTAGACCCGCTGGGAGCCGCCGACGCCAGGCTGCCTTCCTTTCTTCTCTTCGGCTTTCCTGTCTTTTTTTTTCTCCTTTTCTCTCCTTTTTTCTTTAGTCCCAGCGGTTTTTATTTGATTGTCTTCATCATGGCCTGTGGTGGTGGAGGGTGTGTGTGTGTGTGTGTGTGTGTGTGTGTGAGAGAGAGAGAGAGAGAGAGAGAGAGAGAGAGAGAGAGAGAGAGAGAGAGAGAGGGACACAGAGTGTGAGAGTGTGAGAGTGAATGAGTGTGTGTGAGAGTGAGTGATGGGCTCTTGTTCGGGCCTGGACTGCTAACAGCTGATAATATTCACTGGCTCCAACTGGTAACTGGTAACCACTGGTAACCAATGATACATCCTCCCAACATGGACGATAAGCTCAGACCCCTCCCGAATCGGCACCTGATCGCTCATTCCTAATAGAAGTAACCCCCCTCGCCTTGGCCCGCTTTCTCTTGCTCTCCCTCTCCCTCTCCCTCACTCTCCCGTGCGCGCTCAATGGACACTCGCGAGTCGCGACCCGCCCCTCGACATGCACATTTAATCCAAATAAAACATTCACTATCGTGAAAGCAATGATGCATATAGAAGACGTTAGCTAAATTAATATAAATTCCGGTTAGCATCATTGCTGCAGAAAGTTGATTAAAACTCTTACATTCAAGTCACTCTTGCATGAGTTGGATGATAATCTCAATACCAATGTTTTCCAACTCCAAAACTCGAAAGGAGAAAAAGTATTAGCCCACATTGAAACTTACAGTAAACACACGTGGGGAAACTGAACAGTCCAACTAGTAAACTATGATAAACTAGCCAACTATGCTACTTTGTTTACATTTTGAGGTTTCAAGCAGACAGCTGAATTAAAGAGGCAGAGTTGTAATATGAATATTAGGCTGCAATCTGCATAAAGTGTGCTGTCATGAATATCAGACATTTCAGTATGTAGAATAGGCTTATATAAATAATTTGTAAAGAAAAAAAATATTTCATTGTGTTTCAAGCTTTTTCTAGACTTTTTGTTTTTAAAAAATCATTATATGAAAGGACAGCAATAAAAAGGTGACCTTTTAGCGTTAAAGGCGGTGCAATGAAAAATGTGGGTGCACCTAAATTTTGCGCTGGTGCACCTAAAATTAATCTAGATCAATCTAGATTAATTTCAAGATTACAGTGAGATTAATCTAGATTAACAAAATTAATCTATGCCCACCTCTACTTAAATTATATTTCATTTATATTATATATATACTCTAACCACCTTTTGTATACCAGCTGTACACACACACACACACACACACACACACACACACACACACACACACACACAAACACACACACACACACACACACACCTTTCCATTATTTTGTTGAGTCGAGTCTTTGTAACTCCTGAGCTCCCGGAGTTCTAACTCTTTTTGTCTGGAGTTACTGGCATACTCCATTACACAATCTAATTTATCACCGTCCTTGGCGGGGGCTCGGAGAGATTGATGCCCCGTCGTCATCTCACTCAGTGCCTCTCTTATCATATTTCACACGATACCCCCCCCCCCCCCCCCCCCAGCCCCCCCGCCCCCCATCACCGCGGCCGCCACCGTGGCAACGGTAGTCACGGCGCCAATGGCGGAGAGACATAGACCCGGGGCTTTTTGAGCACCAAAGCTGGTGTTTGATAGATGACAGCTCGGCGATCAGAGCGAGAGGATCTAACACTCTCACACACACACACACACACACACACACTCTCTCTCTCTCTCTCTCTCTTTCTCTCACACACACACACACACACACACACACACACACGCACACACACTAATCCACAGACTCTTGTTATTTTAGGAGCAGGTGTCTTAATGGTGGGGCTGAAGAGGAGAGGAGCGGTGGGGGAGGGGGGGGGGGGGCGGGGGGGAGAGGAAGGGGGAGTTCAGGTGTGCTGCGCCATGGAGGATTTTGAGGCTTCGGTGTAGAGTTCTCAAAACTTATTTTCCCTTCAACTTTGGCACTTCAAAGGGAGGTCTCAAGCGTAATCATGTATTCCTACATAAAAGGCTTTTAGGCCTTTGCATTTTTTCACTGTCTTTTGATTTATTTTTTTTTCCCCACCCTTTGTTTTGTGACATTATCTCTGTTAAAATAAATGCATCTCATTTTGGGATTTTTTTAGTCATAGATGTAAGTTGCTGTGGTGTATGTGTGTAGAGGGAGCTGTATAGAGAGGAGGCTCTGATCTGTTTAGGAGACTCCAAAGTTTCTTTGGTTTGCCTTCTGTGTAGGCCACTGAGTCTTGTATACAGTAGAGTCCCAAAAGTTAGCTTTCTATTGCCCAGCAGCTGTTTATTGCACCCTTAGTTTCACAGTATTCACAGTATTTCCTCTTGGGGATCAATAAAGTATCTATTTATCTTTCTATCATGCTTTGCTTTAACGGATTGCTGCTGCTGTTTTTTGTCTGCCTTGAGATAGCCACAAATGTTTATGAACATCTGCAAATGGTAAGGTGTCAAACTCATTACACTAATTTCCTGTGTATTAGCCACATTGTGTATAAGCCGCAGGACAGTGTTTCATGCAAGTTGTTGAGCTGGGGAGTGAGAGCTGGGGAGTGTTGAGCTGGGGAGTGTTAAGTTGGGGAGTGTTAAGTTGGGGAGTGTTAGGCTGGGGAGTGTTGAGCTGGGGAGTGTTAAGTTGGGGAGTGTTGAGTTGGGGAGTGTTAGGGTGGGGAGTGAGAGCTGGGGAGTGTTAGGCTGGGGAGTGTTAGGCTGGGGAGTGTTGAGTTGGGGAGTGTTATGCTGGGGAGTGTTGAGTTGGGGAGTGTTGAGCTGGGGAGTGTTGGGCTGGGGAGTGTTGAGCTAGGGAGTGTTATGCTGGGGAGTGTTGAGTTGGGGAGTGTTATGCTGGGGAGTGTTATGCTGGGGAGTGTTGAGCTGGGGAGTGTTAAATTGGGGAGTGTTAGGCTGGGGAGTGTTGAGCTGGAGAGTGAGAGCTGGGGAGTGAGAGCTGGGGATGTGTTTAGTTGGGGAGTGTTAGGCTGGGGAGTGTTGAACTGGGGAGTGAGAGCTGGGGAGTGTTAAATTGGGGAGTGTTGAGCTGGGGAGTGTTGAGCTGGGGAGTGATGAGCTGGAGAGTGAGAGCCGGCTAGTACTGGCTGAGTGGCGGGCGGTGAGCAGTGTAAGCTGTCCTGGGGCCTTCTACATGGATATCAATTAGAGGAAAAGGCTGTGACGAAGCCACAGAGGGCTAACTGTGGGTCTACCGCAGCCAGATACTCATGAAGCACTCGACCAGATGGTCTAGTGTGTGTGTGTGTGTGTGTGTGTGTGTGTGTAGTGTGTGTGTGTGTGCGCGCACGCGCGTGTGCATGTGTGTCTGAGCCAAATCAGTTTATCTAAAATCTGATATGGATTGAGTCACAGTATCGAGATAAATGACAAAATAATAACTGTACAATAAAATTACCACACATACCATTTGTTATAGACAACATTTCTGCAATGTTGTGCCAGCAAAATCGTCCTGTATACTTCTCTGTCCTATTTGATATATAAAAGCCCCAAGTGATGGAAAGGAACAAAACAACACACGCTTAGACGATAGAGCCCAGAATGGCTCTGATAAGATTACACTTATATTGTCCTACACATTTGTCCCCACACACTTACTCTCAATACAGGAGACAGGCAGTGTTGCCAGATTGGGCGGGTGCCCGCCGAATTGGGCTTCTTTTTACATCGTTCAGCGGGGGGAAATAAGCTGTAGGCAGGTAAATAACATTTTGAGTTCAATGGTTCTCTATGTGAAAAACGTCATCGGGCTATTTTTTGCTGAAGACGGCGGGGTGATTGGGCGGAAATCAGTCAACCCAATCTGGCAACACTGGAGGCAGGCGCAGTTAAAGGTGTTCCTTCAAGCCATAACCCCGATGGTCACCGCTTGTGTTTTTTAAAGGATTTGCACAGGATCTCAGCAGGATTAAAGGCCCCCTCAGGACAGACGGATGTGGTTAAGCTGGGATGTTTGAGTGCTGCTGTTTCCCCTCGTATCCTCTGAATGTAATAACTGGAGAAACCCCCACTGCCTCCGCTATAGATGAGCTCTCAGTGCTGATGGAGAAGGCTCGCGGAGTCCTGGGAACTGACACTGGTCTCGTGTAGGGGAAGTCACGCGGTCATGTATAGGGGACTGTCAGTCACGCCATATGACCCTGCAAGTCAGGACCTCTGGGGCTCAATTAGAGACTGTGTGGGGTTCTCAGGAGAGGCGTGGAAATCAACACGCTCTCATGCCATAAACTATAGAGCTGGGAAACCTTTTGTTCTACTGTACAGAGCAGTTAAAATAGTTTTCTGTACATTTACAAATAGTTCATATTTAAAGTCGTTCTGGCATTACATTCACATTTAAAATAATTTTGACTCTATTTCTCAACATTTTGGCCAAAGTTCTGCCTTACTGACAGTTCAAATAGCAACCCCACAGCTATAAACTAGAGACGTCTGCCATTCTGAGAGTCAACCTATGCGTATACATCATCTCCTCAGCATTGCCACAGTGCTGCAGAGAGATAATTGAATCCTGCACCGATGATTCATCTGATGATGTTTCCCATCTAGCAAGGACACTTTAATGTGTCATGTTGGGAGACCATTTCCTGGTTCCCCTTGATGCCTGTATGATGAACTCATTCACATTATATACATGATGGGAGCATTATAGGACCACGTGTTCATATGCACACATTCTTCTGATAGTTTTGGGACTTTCAATAAGTGTTTAAATACTCACCTTGCACTTAATTTGAGTTATGGTTTGTATGTTTATGGTTTTTGTTGATATGGAAAGCTGTTATTTTTGCTTTGATATTTGATGTTGTTATTGGTATTGGAAGCTATTATTTAATTTAACTAATACAGTGTTATACATACTGTAAGTTGCTCTGGACAAAAGCATCTGCCAATCACCATAGCCTGCCATTACAGTATATGTTAGCGTGATGGAGGTACTGTACATGTGTGTCTAGCTCATTCACTCTCCATCTCCATCTCTCTCTGTGTGTCTATTATTCTGGGTGTTTACGGAGAAGGAGACGAGAAGCACAGGTGTCAGGGATTCAGCGGCATTACCTTCCACACACACACACACACACACACGCACATGCACACTTGCACGTGAACACTCACAGGCACACACGGACGCAGGAATGAACGCACACACACCTACACACACACACACACACACACACACACACACATACACACACGCACAAGCACAAAAGCGAGAATTTATTTCAGGGTTATTAGACAGGGTAGGGTCAGAGAGGGCTTTTGTGCCTTCCACTGCAAATGCTTCTCTGTGGAAACTCACATAACACACACACACACACACACACACACACACACACAAATGCTTCTCCGTGGAAACTCAAATTCTGGATCCTGTGGCTTCCAAACACCATTGAAAGCATTTCCACAACACCATGCATTTCCCCCCTGAGGGGTCAGTGCACACATTACATCCTTTCAACAGGAGTATTATGGGATGAATGTGAGGAGTAATATACTGTACCTTTCTTTAGGTGTGCCGTGCTCAACACAAGTGCTCATTCTCATGCATTTTAAGCCTGGTTTCCGG
>NC_084997.1:29484750-29494750 GCF_963854185.1 Sardina pilchardus | reverse complement strand
GTACAATTCTCGATCTTAATAGCATGTGATTAAAGACTTGTGGCTTATTGGAATCCTAAAGCTGTCACAACACACAGGGTCCTAGCATGTTTTCAGAACATCATCAAACAATATCAAAGTCAGTTCCCTGAAAGGTACTGTAACAAGGTACAGTAGCTTGTTGTCCTTGATAGAACAGACCTTGGATTCCACTTATTGTTGTTGTTCACCTCTCACTGCATCTATTTGATCTTTTTTGTACTGACTGATCAGTGATCACTCTCTGGAAGAGATGCATGTTTGGAGGAGAGGCTTAGTGAACAGTTTCCTCGACGTTAAAGGTGAACTATGCACTTTAGCTTAATTTGTCTTAACTTATCAGCTTCGGAGTCATTTGAATGGTTATTTGACTATTATATTATTTCGGGTTGAATGACAGCTGTCTCACTTCCCCCTAGCCCCTCTGAGCGGAAAAACCATGCATGCAAGTTTTGTGACGGTGGCGCTGACAAAAGAAAGTCTCCAGCCTCGCGATCATGCTCATGAAAAGGCAGACTGACCGATTGAGGATTTTTGTTGTAAAATATACACGTTAAAGCTGTAGGGGAAGCTTTGCAGAGAAATCTGCAAGCGTAAAACAAGCGAAAAAGAAAAGCGAAAGCGAAACTGGCGATGAAATCACCAAACCTTATAGTTTCCCTTTTACCAACGGGAAGTCATTCTCCGATGACGTCATGGATCTGAGCGATTCTCTAATCACCTCCAAATCCCATTGGTCAACACCTCGTGCTCTCCTTCAGAGAACTGAGGTTATATTTTTTAACCATACATTTTGTCGAGCCGTCCCCTTGAGTCCAATAGGTTTTAGGGTATGTTCTTAGCAATCAGTACAGATCCTCATGACGGCTAACTCCCTGCAGCTACAGTGCCCCACCTCACACCTCCAAAGCATCGTCTGAAGGGGTAAGGAGTGCTTGGGGTCTGTAGCAGGAGACAGATCTCTAGTTTTGCACCTCAGTGACACCCTGAAGTGCACTTTTGTCAGAGTGTGAACGGCTGAGGGAGTGTGAAGCTCCACTTGGAAGAGCTTGGTGAGAGCTATAAGAGTGGGCACATAGGTTGAGATCTCGCAATGCTCTCCTCTCCCCAGAGTAAACTATAAAGACAAGGCATTAAGATGGGAGAGAGAGAAGGAGAGGAAGGAGAGAGGGAGAAACAGAGTTAAAGAGGGTAGGAAAAAGAGATTGTGAAAGGTTGTGGGGTTGGGAGAGTGTGGGAGGAAAAGACAGGGGAAGTGACAGGTGGGTTATCAAGTTACTTCCAGACTCAGACTTCTGTGAACTAACTTTGTGGCCATCACAAGGTCTGAGGTAAGTGAAGAAGTCATGCTAGCTACTCTATGCTAAGGGATACATACATTTACAGTATTACACACAATGTCATGGCAGATGGCAGTTGATTTAGCAAAACTTTATATAAACCCTGTCTAATAATGCTGGAATAATTATGCAAATCAGCAACTTTTGTCAGATATCCAAGGGGGTATTCCAAGTATGTGGTTTAGTGACAAACCTGAGTAAGTTAACTTGTAACTAAGTGCCAAGAAGATGCCATTTTTTTCAAGCTTTTGAAACACTCCAGCCCCGGTCGAATCAGATTGCATTTCTGACATTTTTGTCGTCTTGCCGTGTGAGCAGTTGATGGTACAGTGTGAGCACTGTCCCATACATAC
Source organism: Sardina pilchardus (assembly GCF_963854185.1). NCBI lineage: Eukaryota > Metazoa > Chordata > Actinopteri > Clupeiformes > Clupeidae > Sardina > Sardina pilchardus. The sequence continues at coordinate 29,493,039 of NC_084997.1, read as the reverse complement.
AGACGGCATCTCGTCATAATCGTGGTTACCGCCCCCAGTTACCGTGGTTACCATGGCTGAAACACCCCCCGTGGGGGAAAACATTTGTGTTCTGCTAGCAAGTTAGCCCATTGACTTTCATGTTTGATATTAGCATGTTTTCCCCCACAGAGGGGGCGGCAACCTTCTAACCGTCTGTATCTATTGAGTCCAGGAGTTTCCAACTACTGCTACTAGCACTAGCAGCTCCCCACCTGGTTTTGAGCCTCATGCTCATGATAGCTCTTTGGTTATGCACAACCTCTCCTAATTCATCAAAATCAAGACAAAAATGATTTCCATTCTATGTCACCTTTAAGCTTATTCAACTGTTATGCGTAGATATCAGCAACCGCTACAAAAATAAAACTTTAGTAGCTCTCGGCCACGTTCATTTGTCAAAGTAGATCGTAAAAGGTTGGAGACTGGAGTGTGTAGTGTGAGCTACCATGTCATATACTCCTGAAAAAAAGAAAAAAGAAAAAAAAAAAACACAGTGTCTGCCCACCACTTGTCAGAATTAGGAAGGTTTACTCACGGCACAGCTAGTGTAACCAATGGCTACCGTCACAAACACCACAATATTATGATTTATTTACGAGCGATATTGGCCTCACCTGTGCCCATGTTTACCCAGACACATCCCTAGTCAACTCGTATCTGGGTTGGCTTGTTATGTAAGGACGAAGAAGGGTAAACAAAAACAAACGAGTAAACAAACAGGCTAAAGCCAGCAGAGAGAGCAGCAGTGCATAATGATGGCTATTTGGGACCCGTTGCTGTTAGGGAATAGATGAGGAGCAGTGATTACACTCGTGTGTGAATTCTGCATGCAGATAATATATTCAGTGTTTATTCTCTGCACTTCTCCTCCTCTCTTTCTCTTAGTCAATGTTTCTTTTTTATGGGTATTTTTAAGCAAACACACACACACACATTCCACACTACTCCACACTACACAGACTCTCACACACAAACACATACATACAGACACACACACATACAGTACATACATACATACATTACATACATACACACACACACACACACACACACACACACACACACACACACACACACACAGTACACATACACATAGACACACACACACACACACACACACACACACAAAACACACTCTCATCCTTCCTCTCCCTTAGCCACCCAAGGCCCTCCCAGTAGAATGTGAAATTAGGTTTCCGGGTTGGATCATTACATCATTTTCATTAGTTTGCATTTTAAAAACAAACACAATCCACTCCCCCTTGGGCAGGCCTGAAAACAAACACCACCCAACCCACTCCACCCTCACCCCCACCCCCCTCCATCCCCGTGGCGACACTTTTATCGGGCTGACCCGCCCCCTCACTCATCCGTAATCTCTCGGCGAGGTTCCAGAGCCATAACGCAGCGCTCCGGCGTCGACGACGCTCCCGCTCCCAGACGAGCCACTCCAGCGGCAGCGCTCCGAGCCCCAGACGAGCCGCTGGGAATGGATTAGCTTTGTTTTGCTCAACATATCTCTGAGTGAATTTAATATAGAGACCGTTTTTATCTCCCCCCTCTCTCTCTTTCTCTCTCTCTCTCTTTCTCATTCACTCCCTCTCTTTCTCTCTCTCTGTTCTCCCCACTCTCTCACCCCCCCTCTCTCTCTCTCTCTTTCTCATTCACTCCCTCTCTTTCTCTCTCTCTGTTCTCCCCACTCTCTCACCCCCCCTCTCTCTCTCTCTCTCTTTCTCATTCACTCCCTCTCTTTCTCTCTCTCTGTTCTCCCCACTCTCCCCCCCCCCCCCCCCCCCCCATCTCCATACCTCTTTCACTTTTCTCAGGGGCTTTCCTGTCTGAATGGGAAAGTGAATGGAGCACAGACGTGCAAAATTCAGATAAGGATTTTGGAGAAAGGAGGGGGGTGGGGGGGTGAGGGGGGCGCAAAAACATCACAAACAGAAGGCAGGAAGCCAGGACTGCCAGTATTGAGAAAGTCAACTCTACAGCAATAAACCGTGATGATACCAACATCATAGCTCCACGCTAAGCTAAGGACTGACTAAATATTTGATAGTAACCTCATAGTCTCCTTCCTTGCGTTTAAATTATTTTCTTTCTGATTGTTAATACTTGATAGCAGCTTCATAGCTTCCAGGCAAACCAAACATTTACATTTTAAAGGTTCTAAATATTTGATTTGATTTAAAACTCTTGTCACGAGTGCACTTTGTACGGCATATCTGATAATGATTTGCATTTAGTCACAGGATACGTTTTTTTGTTTCGGTACTGCACGTCATTTGTAGGTAGGACATCGAGTGCAGTCTGTGCGTCATTTCCTCATTTCTGCCTAGTTTACATGTAATGTGTATATAATACAGCATTGACTTCTCCATATGCAGCGCTGTCGGACATCAACATGGAGGTATCTGAGGCTGGACATTCTTGTGAGATGTCCACAGAGAGTTACACCTCCACTCACTTGTCTCAGGTAAAGTTGCATTACTCTCCCACACTCTCTCTCTCTCTCTCCCTCCATGATGCTATCTCTCAGCTGGTGCTTCAGAGGTCCAAGTCCCTCTCGAGTGCCGTCATTTTCAGCTGGCCTCGGGCGACGGAGGAACACCAGCGTGTGTTGTGCATACCAATCAATCGACAAGTCAAGACTTCAAAAAACTCAAACGTTAGCGGCAAGTTTCCATGGTGCATGGGCAGAATAATTCCAAGTGTCGGTAAAGAGCAGTGAGCTACTCTGGAAATGCTTTGATAACTTTGACTCTGTGTGTGTGTGTGCGCGCAGAGAGAGAGAGAGTGAGTGAGTGTGTGTGTGTGTGTGTGTGTTTGTGTGTGTGTGCGCAGAGAGAGAGAGTGAGTGAGTGTGTGTGTGTGTGTCTCGATCGAAGCTTAAGGTGTGTGGGTAAGTGAATATGTGCTTCAGTATAACTTTTTTCAGGGTCAAAACTCAACTTGTTCAAGCATTGGCTTTTTTGACACGGACAATGTGAGCAAGAGAGAGAGAGTTTGACAGAGATAAAAAAAAAAGGCCTATAAGAGGCAGAGGGAGAGACAGAGAGAATTGAGGGGTTGTGGGGCAATGACTAATAGAGTAAAAGAGAATGATAGAGTGTGTGTGAGAGAGAGAGAGAGAGAAAGAGAGAGAGTTTGACAGATAAAAAGGCCTGTAAGAGGCAGAAGGAGAGACTTTAGGGGATGTGGCGAATGATGGATGGAGGGAAGAGAGTGATAGAAGGATGATAGAGGAGAGAGAGATAAACAGAGCAGACTGGAGTAGAAGAGGAGTGAGTGAATAAGAGACGAGAGATGGAGGCAAGAGTGGCGTATTGTTTGTGTTTTTATGTTTGTTTGTTTTTTTCCCTTGTGTTCATTTGTTTGATTTCACATTGTGAAAAAAAACAAATAAACAATACAGAGATGGAGACAGAGAGAAGAGGAGAGAGAGAGAGAGGGGGGGAGAAAAGGAGAGAGAGAGAGAGAGACGGGCAGTTATGGAGTGGAGATTAAGAATCAATGAGTTATAAAAAAAAAGAGAGAGAATGAGTGTGTAAGCGAGCGAATGTGTGTGTGTGTGTGTGTGTGTGTGTGTGTGTGTGTGTGTGTGTGTGTGTGTGTGTGTTGTGTGTGTGTGTGTGTGTGTGCATGCATGCGCGCCCAGCACAGCCCAGTACTGTAACAGCCCAACCCAGCCCGGTGCTGCTCAGTAGAACTCAGTCCAGCCCGGTGCTGATCAGTAGAACTCAGTCCAGCCCGGTGCTGATCAGTAGAGGCCAGTTGGGCCCGGTGCTGCTCAGTAGAACTCAGTCCAGCCCGGTGCTGATCAGTAGAACTCAGTCCAGCCCGGTGCTGATCAGTAGAGGCCAGTTGGGCCCGGTGCTGCTAAGGGGCAGTTGGGTCTCTCTGGTCTCCCATTTCCCTTCTCCACTCCACTCTGCTCCACTCAGAGTCCACAAATTGGGATTGGTCACAGTTCCAGGTCAGTGTGTGTGTGTGTGTGTGTGTGTGTGTGTGTGTGGTCGGTGTGTGGGTGTGTGTGTGTGTGTGTGTGTGTGTGTCTGTCTGTCTGTTTGTGTGTTTTCATATATTTGTAAGATAGGTCTGTGTCGGTGTGTGTGTGTGCACTGCACCATGGGTACATATGATACAGTATATGCGTGTGTGTGTGTGATGTATGTCATGCATGTAAAGCTGTCGCTCCCTCAGGCGTGTCCCATATCAATATCTACAGTATGTGCGTGTGACCGATAGAGAAATAGCCTCCATCTCATCTGGCCCTGCGTGTTCATCTCATTTCTCCGCTGTGCTCCTGTGTGATGGGGATCTACAGTCCCAGAGCTGCATCTGTGCTCCTGTGTGATGGGGATCTACTCTACCAGAGCTGCATCTGCTCCTGTGTGATGGGGATCTACTCTACCAGAGCTGCATCTGTGCTCCTGTGTGATGGGGATCTACTCTACCAGAGCTGCATCTGTGCTCCTGTGTGATGGGGATCTACAGTCCCAGAGCTGCATCTGTGCTCCTGTGTGATGGGGATCTACTCTACCAGAGCTGCATCTGCTCCTGTGTGATGGGGATCTACTCTACCAGAGCTGCATCTGTGCTCCTGTGTGATGGGGATCTACTCTACCAGAGCTGCATCTGCTCCTGTGTGATGGGGATCTACTCTACCAGAGCTGCATCTGGGGCACAGCAGCACACCCCTCTGTCACTTGAGCACTAGACACATGAAGACTGTATGAATAGCAATCATATTTATGTAATAGGATTGTTGAACATAAAGTGGAGAGTTCAGATGCAAACCCTCTAAATCCGTCTGACAACTTCTATTTTAAAAGAGCATTTATTTTTTATTTTTATCAAGCTCCCATAAGTTTTGGCCTAGATGTCGATATTACAGACCTGGGAGAGAGTGGTATTTAGTGGGTGTTGAAGCTAAATTATTTAATTAACGTGCATTCTGAGCATTCCCTCAGCATCGCTATTTAATTTTTGACAGGCTTTTGCATCTCGACTCTTCATATGTAACACACTGATGCGTCCTCTCTCAGTTGTCGTCAGTGTGTTCTACATGCCTCATCTTAACACTTAGAACAACACAAAAGGCCACATAGGGTGGCTCTCAAACACTCTCCTCGATCTTCGATCCTCGAGGGGCGTTCCCACTGATCTACTGTATAACTAACACTGGGCAGACTAACCCATTGTTGCCGCCCTATCATTCTTTATCTAGATCAGTGAGGATCGAGGCCCGAGGAAGGAAGGGAGGATGTACTGTATAAAAGACCAAATGAGAGGCACCCATACTGTAGGAGCTAAACTACATTAATAAGTCATGTTATTTAATTGACTATTTCAGTTAATATCAATAAAAATGCCGTTGTTTTGTATTGATTGAGTAAAGATAAATCAATTTAACATAAACCAATACAGTTTCACTGAAATTACCTGGAAAACAATTTTAAAAGAAATGTAAAAAATATATTTATGAAAATTCATTAAAATGGTGGATATAGCATTTTGGAAAAGAACCCTTCAAATGCATGTCGGGTCCATGTGACCACAGACCACATGGTAGCCGCACACAGGAGCGAGTGAATAGGAGCTAATGGCAGGTGTTGCATAATGTAATCTGTGCCACAATTACCGTCTCTGTGCACTGCAGGGTGACAGACAGACAGACAGACAGACCGACGGACGGACGGAATGAGCGGCTCAAAGGAGCTGCTGATTGGACTAAATGTGGGCTATGCATTTTCAAAGGGGAGAAATCCCCCTCTGATTGTCTATTGAGTTTTTATAGTATTCCGAAGCCATTCATTACTTTGAAGCAGTTGCCATTTCCTTGTTCTTTTTTCTTTTTCCCTTTCACTCACACGGGGAGTCTGTCAGTCCGATAAACACTACTTTTAGGGGGGATTTGCATAATTTCTACATGTGGGAGAAAGAGAGAGTGAGAGAGAGAGAGAGAGAGAAGCATAAAGATAGTGGTTTGGGGTTTTGCACTGAAGCATTGGACTTTCTTCTTTTGAGTTCCACAGTTACAGACAGATATACTTCAGTTCACTCTAATGCTCAGAACTCAGCTCACTTACACCCCCTCCCTCCCCAACACACACACACACACACACACACACACACACACCCACGCACACACACACACACACACACACACCCACGCGCACACACACACACACACACACACACACACACACACACACACACACACACACACACACATCCCTCTCTCTCTATTACGCAAGTCCAAAGGGCTTGAATAACCATTCCAAAAGACCTGTGCTTGTGTGATTGGCTGACTGATGTGCACCCTATAGCTCCTGCAGCGGATCTGATAAGCTTGACCTCTCTTGACCTCTCTCAGGTGCATCTCCCACACTACGCAGGAGCACCACGCTAGTGCACAGGTGGGAAGAACACATCTCTCATTTAGGAGAGCAGAGAGCCAGCCCAGTCCAGCCTAGAGGCAGAGATAACACAAGAGTGTTTGCTTTGAAAAACGTCACTTGAAAGACTTGGAAGTTTTGGGCAGCAGCGGTAATTAAAAGTCGTGATTAGTCTAGACTAGCTCCCAGTTGGAAAGGACTGATTGGTTGACAGTGATTATGGAGGTTCACTATTCACTGCGCCATGACAATCCTAAACACCCAAAATGGCAGCTGGCTCACGTCTTCCTCTGGGTTTGACCTGGCCCAGGTAAGCACCAACACACACACACACACACACACAAACGCACGTGCACACACAAACGCACACAGACACACGCACAGTTAATTTTTTTTTTTCAATTTAATTTCACTTGTAGAGCGCCAAAACATTACACATGTCTCATGACACTTTACAGAGTGTTTAACATTGAAAGAGAGCCCAAGAGTAACAGTTGAGATAACCTTGGGGGCTTGTTTAGATGTATTGAAGCAAATGTACGTGTTAAAGGTTGTAATCTGAGAGCCTGGACTATAGGGTCTGATTTCATATTAATCACCGGTATTGATCATCAGCATGGCTGTCTATCTGACGAGTGGGCTTAGGCATTTCAGTGAATCAATCACCTCCAACGGGGCTGCCTCTGATCTGCATCGGCCCAGACTCTCTAGTGAATGCTGAGAGGCTGTCGCTCACCTGTCCTCAGTAATGCTGAGCAGACCTCAGACTGTTCAATTCATTACACACCGAAAACAGGTTTACTGCTCTACTCACTGCTTACTGCCCTCCTGTCTCACCTGGGGGAGAGAGGGGGGGCGGTGGGGGGAGGGTAGAAAATAGTGTTTTTTATCCTGCCTTGAATTTGAAATGATCTTGTGCTCTTGGTAGTTTCTGTTATGCAACGCGGTGTTTGTTTTTCCCTTTAGTCCTTTAGAGACAGCAGTGGCAGCCCAGTTCATCCCAGTTCACACACACACATACTGGAGCGTTTAGACCGTGTGCTGCAGATCAGAGCTGACGACAGCTGAGCTGCAGTAAAAAGAAGCATCGTTAAGGAGTTCAAAACTAACTTTTCAGTTTTGCGGAAAGTGTAAATGTCCTTAGCGAATAGAAATTGGACTAATCCAGGCCCTCAGAGCCAACTGCTTTGTGGTATGACGGAAAGTGATGTGATCTAATGTGATAGAGCCGATATTGTCTCATGAGATCTGGTATCATTTGATGTGATGCAGCATATATGACATGATCTCATATATGAAACACACTGACAACTGTGACATTTGTTTGACAGTTTACTCTCTCTCCCTCTCTTTCTCTCTTGCTCTCTCTCTCCCTTTCCCTCTATCATTCTGTTTTCCCTCAATCTGTCATTCCTCACATCCCCTAAAGTCTCTCCTTTTGCCTCGTACAGACCTTTTTGTCAAACTCTCTCTCACGCTCTAAGAAAAAGCAGAACCCTATGCCAATAACAAAAATCGACTATTTCCAGCTAAGGACTTGCACCCTCTTATGCATCCAGACACACGTGTGCAGACGACTGCTGTGGCTTCATCTCGTGAATGGGCAGTAGGGCGATAACCCAGGATCACACACACACTTCAAAAGCCCTCTCCATCTTCCACTTAAATCACGCAGTCCTGATTATCGAGAGGTTCACGGGGACGGAAGGTCATTCTCATTCAGAACCAGCCCCCCCCCCCCCCCCCCCCCCACCTCCTCCAGAACCGTGAACTGATTACACTCAAGAGCCAAAATGGAGGGTCCACTCCACCTTTTCTCAAAATTACCTCAAAGTCGCTTTTATCCTCTTTCCCTGAATTACAAAAA
>NC_084997.1:29477250-29479750 GCF_963854185.1 Sardina pilchardus | reverse complement strand
AACCCCCCCAGCCTACCAAGGCATCACCTGGGCAATCTATCAGCCCTCTGCCCCCCACCAGGTCACGGAGGGGTGTGGGGGGGCATGACCCCTGCCCTGCGTGTGTTGTGTATTTGGACGGGAAGCAGCAGGGGCCAAACTGAACGGCAGCCTTGGGCTCAGATAATGAGTGTGAACTTGGCTGTCTCTGGACGTTAGCGGCTGATCTGCCTGACCTTTGCAGTGGAGGGTGAAAACACACCTGTCATGGCCTACCCACTCTGGCCCAACAATAATTATTTTATAAATATATCATTATATATATATTATAAGATCCTTGCTAAATCTGTGTAACCTGAAACATATAAAACTTTGTTACCTGTAAGGGCTATATATGACGTTTTGAGAGTAAATCATACAAGCTTTGTATATAAAACACATTGGCAGTATACGTTTTTTCTATTTCTTTTTCAAATGGGCTTTGAACAGTCATGTGGAAATGAGCATTATTGAACCTTAAACCAGTTAAAGCATGTTGCCATGACTGCCATCGGGCACACATTTCTCTTGATTTCTGGCTCCTTTTGAAGAAAGTTAGCATAATTAACTTTCTGCCTAAATATTTATATAAATAATTTAGCCTCTGCATAAAAGTATTGGGTCACTTGCCTTGAGCCCCCTATTGACTTCATTGACATCTCAGAGTTTGGTGTGGATGAACTTGACTGGCCTGCACAGAGTGCTGACCTCAACCTGATAGAACACCTTTGGGATGAATTAGAGCGGAAACTGAGAGCAAGTCGCCTCGTCCAACATCAGTGTGTGACCTCACAAATGCACTTCTGGAAGATTGACCAAATATTCCCATAAACACACTCCTAAACCTTCCCAGAAAAGTCAAAGCTGTTATAGCTGGAAAGGGTGGACCAATGTCATATTAAACCCCATAGACTAAGAATGAGATGTCACTGTCATTAGGGGGGTCAAGACAGGTGACCCAATACTTTTGTATATATTTAAAGAGAGAATAAGAAATAATTATTAAATAAATGTATTTTTAAGAATATTTTACAAGGTTCTAAGGTTCAACCCACTGGCTCACAGGAAACCACACAACACACTAATATAATAATCCACCAAAACTTCCTCTGGAATGAAGGGCCCATGAGGCAAAGCCCCGTAACATGTATAGACAGCGATTATGCAGAGGCTAAATTGGGCAGAAATATTTAGGCAGAAAGTTAATTATGCTAACTTTCTTCAAAAGGAGTCGGAAATCAAGAGAAATGTGTGCCCGATGGCAGTCATGCCAACATGCTTTAACTGGTTTAAGGTTCAATAATGCTCATTTCCACACGACTGTTCAAAGGGTTGGGAATCAGATCACTTATGTGAACATTTTCAGTCTGATATGCACCTTATTCACATGTCATATGTAATGTCATGTGCATGATAAGCAGGTGTTTCTCTTTAGTCATTTTCTACAGATTTTCCCTTATAGTACTTACATTCTTGTGTCTCATAATTGGTGTTTGAATTCAAACTGTAAGGTTTCTGTGTCTTTCATGTCAAACGTTGTTTTTTCCCCCCCATATAGCGCTCCAGGCAAGGTCAGGCCAGGACTGTAGTGATTGTGTTATTTATATTATGACTCCAGTGTGAGTCAGGGGCAGTCGTCTCGTTTCATACAGTACATACTGTATGCATGTGGCGTCGGAGCGTCTATTGATCGACACTCCACCCTCGTCCTGTTAGGGGTATTTAAACGGAGTCCATTTCCTTGTCTAGTTAGACACGCGGGTGGTTCTTGTGATGAAAGCTTCCTTCTCCCCGTTGATGGGCATCAGTGCCAATAAAACACGAGTCTCCGTTGCTCTGTTGTGTTTGGACTTCACCATCCGTCATCTGTGCGCTGGTTTACTGGTCTCTGGTGTGGTAGCATCAAGCAGTCATAAAAAAAGGGTTACATGGATTTGTGCATCTTTGACTTGGCACCACACGCACACACACACACACACACACACACACACACACATTAAACCCCACAAAGAAGTGTGCGGTGAAGATAGATGAATCCCTTTCATCATGGGAGGCTAAGTTATGCTATATGGCGTGCTGCCATTGCACTTGCAGCAGCAGCTTAAGTAACATGTCCACAGAGATAAACACATACACACACACACACACACATACACACACACACACACACACACATTTGTTTTCACATCACACTCACGCAAACGCACGCACACAGGCACACTCACACACACACACGCACGCACACACACAGAGACACACACACTCACAGGGTTTAAAACATCCCACACACAGCAGGTGTAAGACATCTTGGAGCCAGGCCCACACATGCAGAGGGCCTTCTTTACTCTCATTATAAAGTCTCATAGCTGGGCCGGCCTCATTACTGCATTCCTCACGGAGATGACAGCACACACACACACACACACACACACACACACACACACACACACACACACACTGGCACACACACACACACACTGGC
>NC_084997.1:29457250-29469750 GCF_963854185.1 Sardina pilchardus | reverse complement strand
ACACACACACGTGTCAGTCAGAGACGATATGAGAGGAGGAGACCTTTACACACACACACACACACACAAACACAGCTCTCCCATGAGAGAAGGTTCTTTTGCCAGCTTTCAATTAGCATATGTCTTCCAGAGTAACAATAGGCAGACAAAAAGCAATTACATTCTCTACAAACGATAAGTCCTAATCCCTTCGGCGATAATTCTGTTTTTTTTTTTCTTTCTTCATGACATACAGTATTAAAAGAAAGTTTTTACACCAAAGGCATTTAATGAAAGATATAGAAACAGGCTGATTTAATGAATTCTGTTTGAGCTACCGGTCGATGAGTAAACACTACGCAGAGTGGGTCGCTTGTTGTGCTTCAAAGGGAAACATTTGCTCGACAGCTATTGGTTTCTATGAACGCAACACTTTCATCTAGTGCTCAGTAGCCTACTTGTACATGTCATGCATTCGTGTGTGTGTGTGTGTGTGTGTGTGGGTGTGTGTGTGTGTGTGTGTGTGTGTGTGTGTGTACTTTTGCTGGATCAAAGACACAAATATCCCACTGAAAACAAGAGCCCTCACATCAGTACAATGTTTAATGCCCACACACACACACACACACACACACACACACACACGCCACGGCGGTCCACGCTGATCACCCGTAACAGAACGAATCAATGCAGTGTTTGCCGACAGATGACCTGACTCACCGGAAAGGGAAAATTGTGGCTTAAAAAAGTAAAAGCCCTATCATGTATTGGTTCTGCCTGTGCACCTTAAACTGGGTATTTCCCTAATTAGCCCATCTACCTGGCTGAAGAGTTGAGCTTGTAGGAGTCAGCTGTTTTTTTAATGAATGGTTGGAACAAATAGGCAGCACTTTCACTGTCTGAAGTGAGGTTTTATTTCCCCATCTCTGCTGAAACAGGCCTACTGGAGTAATGGCTTTGATTTAACTCCCTTTTAGTCTAAGATACTGTAGGGTGACCGGACGTCCCCGGTGTCAGGGGACAGGGCCCGCTTATGGTTGCCTTGCCTAAATGTATGACAACCTAGGAGGAACACTACAGGCCGAGGTCTGCGCTCTATGAGTGCTTTTCCAGTTTATGTTTTTTTATTTAACAAATCACCTAGAAAACAAAGAACAGCATCCAGGTAACTATAAAACTATAATACGATATCCTTCTGACACATCCAGCTTCTTAAAAATGTTAATTCAGAATCCTTCTTCCATGGAAACAAGCTAAAGTGGTCCTTTTTTTTCTAAATGATTTTTATTTTTCAAACAATACTCAGGCAGCTGGGTGCTACCATTTGGCCTCCCTCTCTCACTGCGAGGAATTATGGAGATGGTCTGGGGAGTCGTTCCACAGCCAAAAGCCTAATTTGGTTTGGTGGCCAAATTGCCTGATTAACTTGAAGCTGCCTAAATTGACCAATTAAATAGCTTTGTGTAATCCTTCAGCCTCTTGGACGCCTTGCCCCCGACTGATACTCCACTGGACATATTTCCGTCCCCCGACATTCATCACGGCCACAGCAGACAAACAACAACAACAACATCAACAACAACAACAACACGTTTGGGGTCTTGTCATCCTTCCTCCCACAAACACTGATACTATCACGGCAAGGAGGCTTAGTCACGACCTCATGTATTCTGAAGGGGAAAGCCGGCCAGCATGGGAAACATTTACAACACTGTCATCTCACAGTGATATATGATAGCACTTTAGCATAATCCAGTCTCCTTAACCGCTATGTTTCCATGTTGAAGAGGCAAGCGAAGCCCAAGGCTTGTATTTGTCCAAATGAATGTGTCTGCAGACTGGAGGGTGTGTGTGTGTGTGGGGGGTGGGGGGGGGGACATCTATCAGACGTGGCAATTTCCCTAATCTATTCTGACGAAGCTGGAGTCTGCCTTGATTTGGATGCAGATGACTTCCTAACATCGTTCTCTCGCTGTTGGGGGATATGAGCTTCATTTCTCTCCCTCTGTCAAACTCACTCGCCGTAACATACGAAGACTCACACACACACACACACACACACACACACACACACAGTGCTCTCTCTCTTTCTCTCTTTCTCTCTCTCTCTCTCACACACACACACACACACATATATATACACACATAGACACGTGTGCACACACACACACACACACACACACACACACACACACACACACACACATACACACACAAACACAAACACACAGTACATACACCCCTCTCTTCCACCCAACAACACTCACACACACACACACACACACACACACACACATAGATACACAGACACGCACAGACGCACAGACACGCACATGCCCACACATTCACACGCACACACATACATACACACACACACACACACACACACACACCACACCAATTAGTGAAGGTGAAAAAAAACCTGAATGAAAAGCCATATATTTTTTAACCAGAGGCAAATGACCCTCTCCTCGTCCTTTCAAATGAGCTCCAAAGACTTCAATGGACGCCGTGTGATGGCAGGACCAGAGAAGAAGAGGGCGCACTGAGGACATCAACAACTAAAACTTTCACTATCGACCATAGAACTCCCACAAAATAAAGAAAAAGTGCCCAACAAATAGTTTTCCGAACTCTTCAGTCTTAGTCTGTTTTCTCCGATAGGGATTACATGGTGACAGAGCCGCAGCCTACAAATTCTGGTCCTAATCCGGGTGCCCCGGAATGAGCCCGTGGAGTCTGACTCATCAGCGTTCGCTGTCACCACTTTTCTGCTGACTCACTCCCTCGCTGGTGCAGTCTGGGTAATGCCCTGGTGTATTTTTGGGGGTGTCCTCCATCTCGCTAATGCCAGTTAATGCCAGTCTGCGGGGCTAAACTAAACTGTCGACGCCAGGGTGACAAATGGCATCGCTCTCCCTTCAATCTGCGCTCCCTCTTCGCTTGATTGAGTTTGCCTGGCGTAATGCGGCCAGTGGGAATCGTCCCAAATGTGCACAGTCCGTGCGTCCATCTGGCCCGCCAGTCCAGCTCAATCGAGCTGAAGAGTGCTTTGGAGTTTTGCAAACGCTGAGTGAGCTCAGGTCAAGTCAGGTCTGCTGGGTGTGTGTGTGTGTGTGTGTGTGTGTGTGTGTGTGTGTGTTTGTGTGTGTGTGTGTGTGTGTGTGTGTGTGTGTGTGTGTGTGTGTGTGTGTGTGTGTGTGTGTGTGTGTGTGTGTGTGTGTGTGTGTGTGTGTGTGTGTGTGTGTGTGTGTGTGTGTGTGTGTGTGTGTGTGTGCGTTCGTGTGTGAGTGGGGGGGAGCATTTACTTTACATACAGTGGAGACCAAGAAGCTGAAGACTCTTGTTACAGTAAGCACTCCGACTCAGGTCCCTTTCCACAGGTGTGTAAAATCAAAGTATGAACACAGACTGCATGGTGCTTGATTAACCCACCTGTGGAGAGGGACCTGATGAAACCTATGAATTGAAAATAATGGGATCTAGATGATGGAATAGTGAAAGCGGCGTTGACGTGGTGTGTTCTTGTCGGCGTTGATGTGTGTGCGTGGGGGGGCGGTGAGGGGGGGCGAGGGGGGCTAGAGGCGCCATCACATCGGCACTGACATGAGTGTGGCGCACTTCGCTTTCAAAGTTCGATCACGTTAGATTCCATTGTTTCCAATCCCGCCACACAGCAGCCCCTGCACCCTTTTGCTGTTGCCTTTGGCCCTCCTTGTAGATTACAATGCAGCTCTGTTTCTGTCAGCGTCACTCGATGGAATCCATTGTATGTCGACTGCTCGTCAACTGAAAATGCCGGGGCACCATGATGTACGTGGGCAAGTGACAGGAAGTGACATAAGCGCACTTATGTCGGCAGCTATGCGTGGAGCCCTTTATTGTCACCTGCCTACGCACTCCAGTGGTGAAATGTTCTACTGAGGAGCACTCAGTGATAAACAATGCCGTTTACTGAGTGGCGCTGGAAATCTATAGATCTTGATGACCCTCCAGATGTCAGGTGCCTCTTCAGATGACTGTCAAAAATTCACCCCCCCCATATTTAGTTCAATAATGTATGGTATATATTATATATATATATACATATACACACAATATAACTATACTGTTATATTGGTTTCGCGTGCAGACTTTTTTAGTAACAGTCAACTGTATATGTAAGAGCTACAGGTCTTGTCATTGTCTGCTTTATGGAATGGAGCATTTTGTCTGGCATTTGTCTTGTTAGCATCCTACCTTACAGAGTAAATCCACAGGGGCCAGTGTAAGATTAATGGAATCATATTAGATGCGCTTACATTGGTGCCCGGCATGGCGTCGGTTTACATAAATGGCATTAAGATCAAAATGGGACGACAGACATTCAGGATGTTCTATAAAGCAGCATATCCTCAATTTTCCTTTATCCGGAAAATTCCGCCGTAATCCAGTCAGGAGGTGGCTGGGCAAGTCTCTGTCACATCAAATCACCCTCACACGGTGGAACGCAGGCGCCAAAGCCTCCCCCTCCCCACCTCCTGTCTCCACCTCAGATCCCCATTCAGCTCTAATTGACCGTGAGAGCGGGGAATTGCTAGCCACGGACAGCAGTACTACAGTACAGTGATGCCGTGTACTGAAAGGGCTCCCAGATGGGAGTATACACTCGCACCCCAGATGGCAGCATACACGAGCCCTGATGTTGCCCTGATGTAGCCCTGATATGGCCCTGATGTTGTCCTGATATGGCTTTGATGCAGCCCTGGTATGGCCCTGATGTTGTACTGATATGGCTTTGATGCAGCCCTGGTATGGCCCTGATGTTGTCCTGATATGGCTTTGATGCAGCCCTGGTATGGTCCTGATATGGTCTTGATATGGCCCTGACGGTGCATTAGTACTTCTGACTTCTAGGTTGAAATTTTCCAACTTAGTTCCAAGGTGCTGTATGCATGGCACATTATCATCAGAGGATGAGCTCCCCGAATTATTTGATACCAAATTTGCCCCTAACATCCTCTGAAGTCAGTCACAATTGCTCCTAACATCCTCTGAAGTCAGTCACAATTGCTCCTCCTAACATCCTCTGAAGTCTGAAGAATTCCAACCTGGCTGGTCAGAGGAATCTGACCAACCACAACCTCCAAATCCATGTTGGCTCAGATTAGGAGATGTGTGTTTGTTTTGGTACAGGAATTGGCACAGAGAGCAGTGTTGAGGTTTGTGAGATACTGTACACGTCACAATCCTGTCATGATTCTGATGTATTCTGATAAATGCTGCCATTTTCATTCAGTTAATAAACAATGCTCTAACCTACTTAGAGACGCGGCTGAGCACAGAGATTTGCTCAAATATACTGTATCTCCTCCACCACTACTGAGAGGGGTATAGCGGAGTCTACTAGAGACTCACCCGACTCAGCGGCAGGTCTGGCCAGCACCCAGAGAGGGGTGACCCTCACACCGTAATAAACACTCGTGTTCACACGAGCACGCTGTGCGGGGGAGATTAAGTGAGTCATGCTCACCGCTGGCGTTGACCGAGCCCAATATAGCCTTGTTCAACGGCAATTACAGTAAGGTGAGGGGATCCAGGGGAGAAACACTCTTAACACTCTCTGGCCTATGTACTGATGCCGCGGGGAGTGTAGGATAGTGTGGCAGTGTCACTGATGGCAAGGCTATCCGGCGAATTAATATTCATGAACTCTGGTTTACAAGGTAACCTTGCCAAACCTTACTAAATCTAGTTTCAAACAGTGACTTGTTGTTTATATTAGTTTTTTTTTTCTAGTCAGTTTATTCTCTTATTATATTACCTATTTCTACACTGTACATTATTTTTTGGACCAAGTCCTAATGAATGCCTACATGACACCTGCACTGCAAGCAATGTCATGGCAACCATAATGTTTTTTCTCTCTGCTCTCTGTGTCATTTCATGCCAATGTGATTGGATATGCATTATGCAAATAATACATTGCCATTCGAACACATACAATCAGACACTGCACAAAGGTTCAGTGGTGATAAGACACACAGATGGAACATTTTACATAAATGTAGGCTAATTGAGTTGGTCACTGTATGCGAGCACAGAGAAACCCCAGATGAATGACTGCCTCACTACCATTGAATGACTACCCCGCCCACCAGTCACATGGGATGGAGGTGCTAGGCAACGGAAAAGCCAAACAAGTTGACTAAATGTGTAGGCCTATCTCGAGAGCAAAGGATAGTTTTTGTTGATTAATGGTTTTCCAACACACATAGAACATAGATGATAAAATAATTAGGAAGAGACGTGGTGTAGCCTAAACGCATTTGTTCAGCAAAGATACATCATTGTTCTCCTGCATGTCATTATATGCGTAGCCTAATTCCCTGGACGACTAAATCCTAAATGGCTGGCAAAAAGAAAGAAGTCAGTCTACAGGTCAGTAAACGTCGTCCTTAGTGGACCTAGTTTACGTAGGCTATACTTAAAGATGTTTTAAAGTTGCACCCTCGACTGATTATTGGGTTTTTATGAACAGGTGTCAGTCACAAACGAAGAACAATGGGGCGAAATGCTCTCCACAAAGGGCCTAACAGGTAAGGTTTAAAAGTGACAGACGTGAATCATGAAATTTCATGAAAATGATTTAATTTAGCCGTAAACTCTCATTCATACATTTCCATCGCTCTTTGTGGACGCGTCTATGCATTACGCGCATGGTACGCGTACGCCATCTAGTGTTTATAGGAAAAGGTGACCAGATGTCCGAGACCAAAACCTGGGACATAATCCCCACAACGGGGACATTTTTAGTTTGACTATCAATCTGATTGAAATGCATACACGTTTTATCTTCAAAAAACAGGGACATAGGTAGTTTTTCTGTATTTTCCCGGGGACAGGCAGCCAAAAACGGGGACTGTCCACTGAAACCGAGGTAGCCTACCTTCGATTCCGTGTCTAAATTCTTTCTGGTGTCTGTGATTACATTGCAGTTGTTGACGTCTATCAGCAGTGGTGTGGCCCCTGTCGCGCCGTCGTCAGCCTTTTCAGAAAGATAAAGAATGAACTCGGCGACGACCTTTTACATTTTGCAACAGTAAGTCCAAAAGTCCCGTCTTGTTCAGTTTGTACAAAGTGAAACCCTCATCACCGTCATAGTCGGGATCCATTGCCATGATGGCTGGAGGAAGTTTCATAAGCCCCTTGTGTCCTGGTGAAGTATATTGTAGCATAATGTAGCCTACAACTTTTAGAAAGAACCTTTTTCAGACTAGGAACCTCTTCAGAAAATCCCTAACAACAACATTGTCTGAGTGACAGTTGGCAGATTATTATGATGATGCAGATTATGATGATGATGATGATGATTATTATTATTATTATTATTTTTTTCTTATTATTATTTTATTATTTTACCGGCATAGATCACACCATTTGCCTTGAAGACAGGGAAACGCTTTCTGTGTGTAAATGAGATGTTCCTGTGGAGAGATGTGCCGTTGGAGAGACTGTGAGAATGTGTTAGATGACCTTACAGTAACGTAGGCTCTGCTTTGCAGGTAGAGGCGGACAGCATCGACGCTCTGGAGAGGTACAGGGGCAGATGTGAACCCACCTTCCTCTTCTATGGGGTACTCTAGCCTACACACTTCAGCATCACACACTCCAGCCTACACACTTCAGCATCACACACTCTAGGGCTCTCTCTGTCTCTTCTTCTGTGTGTATGCAAGAGTTTGTCTGTGTGTGTGTGTGTGTGTGTGTGTGTGTGTGTGCATGCTTAAGTGTGTGCGTATAAGTGTAAGTATAAGTATACTGTAAGTATATATACTTTTTTGATCCCGTGAGGGAAATTCGGTCTCAATTTATATCCCAATTTGTGAATTAGTGAACACAGACAGCGCACAGTTGATACACAGTGAGGTGAAGCAGAGCGTGTGTGCGTGTGTGTGTATGATTATGGTTATGTGTGTGTATGTCCAAAGGAGCGGGCAAATGTGTGAAAAGCTGAGCAGCATACTCTCCATCTGTGTTTGTGTGAAACCACAAGGAATGTGCGTTTGAGTGTGTGTGCGCCAATGTGTGTGCGTGTGTGTGCCACCACACTGCATAATGCATTCTGACTGAGAAATCTTATAGAATCAGTATTGCCCACCTGTATTGTCGACAGCTGTTACAGGTACAAAGAACGACTATGTTGTTGATTTAAATGCCAACATTGGAGGAATTTTCTTCTCCCACTACTGACAAAACTAAAATTCACACATGTTGCAAGATTAGTTTGATAGCACTAACAATATGGTTTCATGTTCTAAAATTAGAAGGAATGTTGCAGTAGGTTGAGAATTTGACCTACAGTATACAGTATATGGCAGCTCTCTCAGATAAAATGTTCAAGAATCAGCTCACACGAGCAAATATTACTGTTTTAGTGTTGTAGTATATTTATAAGTTGTGTGTTGATACTTGGCAGCCTTGGGCGTGTTCATCAACTAACAATTACAGTAGTAAACTACAATTGGCAGGACTACAAAAAAACCTCCTAACAGCTGGTAAAAGATAGTGTTCCATCTCAGCTGTAATTGGCAGTCTCAGATAATGTGTGGCGCAGATGATGTTTTCTGTTCCCGTGAGTGGCAAAGATTGCATTTCGTTTGAAAATTTGAGAAAAAGAAATTTACTTCTGAAAACATTTGAGTCCCTGTTTTGGAAAATGAGGTGGACTCATATAAAGAACTCACATGTGTTTGGGTGAAACATATTTGTGTGTGTGGGTGTGAAAGCCTTCTTACAGAACACACACACACACACACACACACACACACACACACACACACACACACACACACACACACACACACACACACACACACACACACACACACACACACACACACACACACACACACACAGATAAACACACATTCTTTCTCTCCTTCCACTCTCCATCTGTTCGCTGGTTTTCCTCTCAGCATCACCGGTCTCTTCCCCACCTGCTCCATCCTCCCTCATCTCCTCTCCTCTCAGTGAGTCAACACAACACATCTGCCCCTCATTTGGTTTGGTCACATTGTGTGTGTGTGTGTGTGTGTGTGTGTGTGTGTGTGTGTGTGTGTGTGTATGTGTGTGTGTGGGTGTGTGTGTGTTGGTATCAGAGTAGTACTTCTGGTATTGTTTCCTTTAGAGTAAGCACCATGTAGGAATTTACCCTTTTCGTCAAATATCATCGCACTGGCTACGCAATTTATCTTAGCACATGTGTTGTCTTTTGTTGATGTCAAGATGGACAACTGGTGTTATTTCCTTAATAACGTGAGTACTGTGTGTTGTGTTGGCATCATGGTGGAGCGCTGGTATCATTTCCCTTAACCTGTGTGTTGTCTTGAAGTCACGATGGAGGTATGGTATGGCTTCACTTAACCTGTGTGTTGTCTTGAAGTCACGATGGAGAGATGGTATGGCCTCCCTTAACCTGTGTGTTGTCTTGAAGTCACGATGGAGGTATGGTATGGCTTCCCTTAACCTGTGTGTTGTGACAGCATCAGGGTGGGGAGCTGTTTTCGCTTCCACTAACATGCTGGCTGTGTTAAGCATGGGCAGCCGTGGCCTACTACTGGTTATAGGGCTCCGAGCTTGAGACCAAAGGGTTGCCGGTTCGATCCCCGACCAGTCCATGGCTGAAGTGCCCTTGAGCAAGCCACCTAACCCCTCACTGCTCCCCGAGTGCCGCTGTATGAAGGCAGCTCACTGCTCCAGCTTAGTGTGTGCTTCACCTCACTGTGCGTCCACTGTGTGCTGTGTATGTTCACTAATCACGGATGGGATAAATGCAGAGACCAAATTCCTTGTACAGAATACGCATGACATGGCCAATAACGTTGATATGATTTTAGAGCTGGTATTATGTTCCTTAACCTGTTGCGTTGGCATCAGGGTGGGGAGCTGGTATTGCCTCCACTAACACGCTGGCTGTGTTGAGACCTGGCATTCTTCCTAGAAGGTTTTTCCTTGTCCCCTGGTGCTCCCCAATCCCTCTTTTTGTAAAGTATCTATTTATTTATTTTTTTCTTTTCATTTCTGTAGTTGAATGGACACTTGAGCACAAGCAATTTCATTACTTATAAATTCTTTTATGAGTACATGACAATAAACTTGAACTTGAACTTGAGCTATCTCCCTTATAACCTGCATGTTGCGTTGGCATCAGGGCGGGGAGCTGGTATTGCCTCCACTAACATGTTGGCTGTGTTGAGAGCTGGTATGATCTCCCTTAACCTGTGTGTTGCATCAGGGTGGGGAGCTGGTATTGCCTCCACTAACATGTTGGCTGTGTTGAGAGCTGGTATTATCTCCCTTAACCTGCGTGTGGCGTTGGCATCAGGGTGGGGAGCTGGTATTGCCTTCACTAACATGCTGGCTGTGTTGAGAGCTGGTATTATCTCCCTTATAACCGGCGTGTTGCATTGGCATCAGGGTGGGGAGCTGGTATTGCCTCCACTAACATGTTGGCTATATTAAGAGCTGGTATTATCTCCCTTAACCTGCGTGTTGCGTGGGCATCAGGGTGGGGAGCTGGTATTATGTTCCTTAACCTGCGTGTGGCGTTGGCATCAGGGCGGGGAGCTGGTATTATCTCCCTTAACCTGTGTGTTGCGTGGGCATCAGGGCGGGGAGCTGGTGGGGGTTCTACGGGGTGCCAACGCGCCCCTCCTGCAGCGGCTGGTGGTGGAGGAGCTGGCCAAGGAGAAGAAGGTTCTAGAAGACGGGGCGGAGCGCAGAGTGGTGAGACGCTTATTCTCAAAATACACCCACAAACGTAGACAGTTTTACACATGTACTGTAGTATATGGTATCCACACAAATCTACAGTATCTATTATATTATGAATAAAAACATAAATATGGTATAAATACAGTATAGATATACAGTATTTAGTAAATATAGATATGATGTGCATACTCATACCTACAGTATAGATGTGTATAACTGTGTATAACAATCACATACATGTGAATAAATGTAGCTACTGTATACTGTAGTGATGGAAGATGAGCGGATAAAAGCTTGTCCACAGGCCTGGGGTTAAAGGGCAGTTGGTGTACAACACATGAATGTATTCCATCTCCTTCTCTATATTCTTATCATGCACTACATCTATCCTCATGTATATATGGTAGTCTGTGTGATTTGCATATCTATGAATGGCTTGTGTCGCTTCTGTTATTATGTGGACAGCGTGTTGTTCTCCACCAGAGAGAAGCCTAATTACATCTACAGCTGACTGTGATCCGGCACCGTTGGCACAGTAAGGGCCTCTGTTGCACAGCACAGAGAGGTTTTCAACAGAGGGACCTACAGTAGCTGGGTTTTGCACAGTGTGTCTCTCCCTGTGTTAGAGGAGAGACAGCAGCTTGGAGAAAGAATATCTGCTTGGCCCCAGTTGCATCTTTATTCTGTAAGGCTAAAATGTTTAGGTATTCAACATTAATTATGCAGCATCCAAGACAGAGTTGTTCAGACTGCCTTATAGGATCTATCATGTCTATAAATCCTGATATGTAGGGGCCTTAGACTCACTATTTGTAGTTCAAGAACCCTTAAGTGTGGGCATAGCTGCTTTGGTGGTTCTTTTTGCTAGAGTAACAGCTCTGTGAACAGTCCCCACTCCCAAGGGTTCATTAGATTGGCCCATGCTTGAGCTATTTTTGGTTTCAGCCGCCAAGCCTGTACAGTACATTCAGATATGAACACAAAGAGAAAATCAGTACAATGCAATTCCATTTTATTTATTACAGAGCTTTTAACACAGAACAAAGTGTCAAGGGGCACATTACAGAAACCTCAAGCTCCATGGACCATAAAAAATAAAAAAATAAAAACTTTAAATTGTTAATGACTAATGACCAATTTCATGGAATATGATTCCAACAGTCACCTTGCACGATTCCGTCCCCATCGGTACAATGCAGATGGGGGGAACGTAGAGATTACAGTGGTAGAACATTTAGTTTCCTCATATTGAAATGACTCGACTGAGCGATTTACATTAAACCATGGGTGGCTGTGCCCCAAAACGTGCTCCCGTTTGATTCCGTTTGTCTGGTGACCACTCCGCCTTGTGCCTTTGTTGCCCAGGTGAAGGATGAGGGCTTGGTCGACGGGGAGGAGGAAGACGAGGGGGAGGCCATTGAGAATGACCACAGTGATGAAGATGTTCTGGGTAACCTTAATGGTTCTTTTTCAGCCTGAGAACACAACTTAGTCTCGTTTTTTTTACAGTATATTACTGTAGATGTCTCTATAACTGGGTACGCACATTAGTAATAGATAAGTAAATGTGATTCCTATGCTAGTAAGAATCTTAATTCCTACTACTGATTATAAAAACAGACTGTTGACCCCATGTACATCTTACAAGCGATTACTTTGTTTATAGAACCCAATGAAACTCATTTTTAAGAGGAGCATATAAGTCTGTAGTCTTTTCTTCATAGTCAGTGTGCTGTTTTAGTCATTTAATCCAGTTTCTCCTGCCT
>NC_084997.1:29394750-29452250 GCF_963854185.1 Sardina pilchardus | reverse complement strand
CACTACCCTTAACATGGCCGACTGGTACCCACGCCCTCTCACTACCCTTAACATGGCCGACTCACACGCCCTCTCACTACCCTTAACATGGCTGACTCTTACCCACGCCCTCTCACTGCCCTTAACATGGCCGACTGGCATCTACGCCCTCTCACTACCCTTAACATGGCCGACTCACGCCCTCTCACTACCCTTAACATGGCCGACTCACGCCCTCTCACTACCCTTAACATGGCCGACCCACGCCCTCTCACTGCCCTTAACATGGCCGACTGGCATCTACGCCCTCTCACTACCCTTAACATGGCCGACTGGCACCCACGCCCTCTCACTACCCTTAACATGGCACCTCCACGCCCTCTCACTACCCTTAACATGGCAGACTGGCATCTACGCCCTCTCACCACCCTTAACATGGCAGACTGGCATCTACGCCCTCTCACCACCCTTAACATGGCAGACTGGCATCTAGTACGCCCTCTCACTACCCTTAACATGGCCGACTGGCTCACACGCCCTCTCACTGCCCTTAACATGGCCGACTGGCTCACACGCCCTCTCACTGCCCTTAACATGGCCGACCCACACGCCCTCTCACTTCCCTTAACATGGCCGACTCACACGCCCTCTCACTACCCTTAACATGGCCGACTCACACGCCCTCTCACTACCCTTAACATGGCCGACTGAGACCACGCCCTCTCACTACCCTTAACATGGCCGACTCACACGCCCTCTCACTACCCTTAACATGGCCGACTCACACGCTCTCTCACTACCCTTAACATGGCCGACTGGCACCCACACGCCCTCTCACTACCCTTAACATGGCCGACTGGCACCCACGCCCTCTCACTACCCTTAACATGGCCGACCCACGCCCTCTCACTGCCCTTAACATGGCCGACCCACGCCCTCTCACTTCCCTTAACATGGCCGACTCACACGCCCTCTCACTACCCTTAACATGGCCGACTGAGACCACGCCCTCTCACTACCCTTAACATGGCCGACTCACACGCCCTCTCACTACCCTTAACATGGCCGACTCACACGCCCTCTCACTACCCTTAACATGGCCGACTCACACGCCCTCTCACTACCCTTAACATGGCCGACTCACACGCCCTCTCACTACCCTTAACATGGCCGACTCACACGCCCTCTCACTTCCCTTAACATGGCCGACTCACACGCCCTCTCACTACCCTTAACATGGCCGACTCACACGCCCTCTCACTTCCCTTAACATGGCCGACTCACACGCCCTCTCACTACCCTTAACATGGCCGACTGGCACCCACACGCCCTCTCACTACCCTTAACATGGCAGACTGGTACCCACGCCCTCTCACTACCCTTAACATGGCCGACTGGTACCCACGCCCTCTCACTACCCTTAACATGGCCGACTCACACGCCCTCTCACTACCCTTAACATGGCCGACCCACGCCCTCTCACTACCCTTAACATGGCAGACTGAGACTCACACCCTCTCACCACCCTTAAAGGAGAAATCCGGCGATTATTCACATAGATCTCTGTTTCTCGGAGATCTGTTTGAAAAATCACCAAATTTCCCCTTTAACATGGCCGACTGCTTTTTAAATCCCCTTGTGAGGCGGGCAGTTAGTGTTTTAACAGGAACTCAGACACCTACCTGTTCCCTCAGCAGTGCTGCACAGTTGCGATGTCTCAGTTCATATTTATTTTTATTAACAGAAATTCATACCTTTAATACGTTTTCATTTTAAAATGTCATTTTTATAACGAATGAATGCGTTGAAGGAATGCACACCCAAATAGAGGAGCTGCCTAGAGAGATATCTTAGATAAACAAAGTGCAGCTGCAGACTCAATTTAAGAAACACAATTTATTTGTGGCCAGCAGAAACGTCGGACGAAAGTAAATCTAAAATATAAAATAGTCAAAAGGAGTTCAAAGAAAGAGTGTGCGACTCTGATAATGTAGTTTGCAGCCAAGAAGAGAAGTGAGTCTGCACACTGTTAATGCCCCTAAAACCATCATTCACAGTCACAACATTTGAACATTTGAACATTTGAGCCCTAAAACCATCATTCACAGTCACAACATTTGTCCTCGTGTGGCAGTGGTCATCCCTGATTGGCTGATGGTGTGGTGTGTCGTTGTGTGTCTGCAGACGAGATCTTGTCCTGCGTCCACGAGGCCGGCTTCAGCGTGGCCCTGCAGAAGGAGCTGACCCTGAGCGAGGAGCAGGTGAGGGAGTTCTACAGCGCACACCTGGAGCAGGACTACTTCCCAGCCCTCCTGCAGAGCATGACCAGGTACTGCACTCACAACACCCACTGGAGAGGAGCAGGAGGAGGAGGAGGAGGAGGGGGAGGAGGAGGAGGAGGTGGTGGAGTGTTCCATAGAACACCCAGTAGAGAGGAGGAAGCGGAAGAGTGTTCTAAAGAACACACATGCGGAACCTGCCAAGAGAGCAACATTCTAGAATACTCTGAAGGAAGAGAAGGGGAGGAGGAGGAGGAGGAGGAGGAGGAGGAGGAGGTGGTGGAGTGTCCCATAGAACACCCAGTAGAGAGGAGGAAGCGGAAGAGTGTTCTAAAGAACACACATGCGGAACCTGCCAAGAGAGCAACATTCTAGAATACTCTGAAGGAAGAGAAGGGGAGGAGGAGGAGGAGGAGGAGGAGGAGGAGGAGGAGGTGGTGGAGGTGGTGGAGTGTCCCATAGAACACCCAGTAGAGAGGAGGAAGCGGAGGAGTGTTCTAAAGAACACACATGCGGAACCTGCCAAGACAGCAACATTCTAGAATACTCTGAAGGAAGAGAAGGGGAGGAGCAGAGCCATTGACGCTAATGTTCCATATTTTCTCAACAATTCACCTCTTTCCTCAACCCGGAAATATGTATCGTTGCGATGGTTACGATACTGTTTTCAACTTCCGTTCATTCTGTTAACATGTGCGTTCTCCATAGCAAACTAGGTTATGCCTCAACTTAGATTTCTTTCGAAATGTTGACAATTCTGCCCTCAGCATGTATATACTGCATCACATATAACCGATATAAAATAGAAAAGTTGACTTTTATATGCGTTATGATATGTTAAGCACCGTAAACCGTCACGTTAAAACAGATACAATGCAGCTTCGCCGGAAATAGAAAACCGTCTCGGTGTCATGGCGACCCCCATTGTTGGGCTGCGGAATATCGTGGATAGTTCCCGGAAGTTGGGATCGAACACTCGTTAACAGACAGTAAAAGACGGTTATTTTATGATTCTAACGAACAGTCAAAATCGCTTCTGGGAACTATTTGAACTACTTAAAGTTACACGAACCACGTCACAAACCGAATTTTCTGTACCCGGGTTGTCGCAACTCTCTCTTTATATGGCTCTGGGGAGGAGGAGGAGGAGGAGGAGGAGGTGGTGGAGTGTTCCATAGAACACCCAGTAGAGAGGAGGAAGCGGAGGAGTGTTCTAAAGAACACACATGCGGAACCTGCCAAGAGAGCAACATTCTAGAATACTCTGATGGAATGAACGTCATTTCATTTCTCCTGCGTGATGTGCTGCGGGTCTCTCTTCAGTGGTCCAGTGCTGGCTCTGGCCTTGGCTCGGAGAGACGCCGTGCAGCGCTGGAGAGGCATGCTGGGGCCCACCGACATCAGCCTGGCCCTGGAGGAGCAGCCCGACTGGTACTGCCCAGCTCACCATCAATACACACACAGATGCCAACACATTCACAACTCAGCTCGTATACACACAGATACCAACACACTCACGCCTCAACCAATACACACAGATATCAACACACTCACACCTCAACCAATACACACAGATATCAACACACTCACACCTCAACTCATATACACACAGATGCCAACACACTCACACCTCAACTCATATACACACAGATGCCAACACACTCACACCTCAACTCATATACACACACAGATACCAACACACTCACACCTCAACTCATATGCACACAGATACCAGCACACTCACACCTCAACTCATACAAACACAGATACCAATACACTCACACCTCAACCAATACACACAGATACCAACACACTCACACCAACACAAGCACAAACAATCCACTGAAGTGAGACTTCTACTACTCATTTTCTGATGTTCCTGATCACCTTCCTGTTCTCTCTCTCTGTTCTCTGTTCTGCGTCGGTCAGCCTGAGGGCCCGGTTCTCCGCGGAGGGGGAACTCGTGAACCAGATCCACGGCAGCGGGAGCTCGGAGGAGGCCGAGCGGGAGATCGGCTTCTTCTTCCCGCGTTTGGAGGACACGTTGGCCGTTATCAAGCCCGACGGCGTGGAGCGCCACCGAGGTGTGCACCTGTGTTTTATAACGTACACTGAGGTGTGCCCCTGTGTTTTATAACGCACACCAAGGTGTGCCCCTGTGTTTTATAATGCACACTGAAGTGTGCCCCCGTGTTTTATAATGCACACTGTGGTATGCCCCTGTATTTTATAACGCACACTGAGGTGTGCCCCTGTGTTTTATACTGTAACACACACCGAGGTGTGCCCCTGTGTTTTATACTGTAACACACACCGAGGTGTGCACCTGTGTTTTATACTGTAACACACACCGAGGTGTGCACCTGTGTTTTATAACGTACACCGAGGTGTGCCCCTGTGTTTTATACTGTAACACACACCGAGGTGTGCCCCTGTGTTTTATACTGTACACCGAGGTGTGCACCTGTGTTTTATAACGTACACCGAGGTGTGCCCCTGTGTTTTATACTGTAACACACACCGAGGTGTGCCCCTGTGTTTTATACTGTACACCGAGGTGTGCCCCTGTGTTTTATACTGTACACCGAGGTGTGCCCCTGTGTTTTATACTGTAACACACACCGAGGTGTGCCCCTGTGTTTTATACTGTACACCGAGGTGTGCCCCTGTGTTTTATACTGTAACACACACCGAGGTGTGCCCCTGTGTTTTATAATGTACACCGAGGTGTGCCCCTGTGTTTTATAATGCACACCGAGGTGTGCACCTGTGTTTTATAATGCACACCGAGGTGTGCTCCTGTGTTTTATAACGTACACCGAGGTGTGCCCCTGTGTTTTATAATGCACACCGAGGTGTGCTCCTGTGTTTTATAACGTACACCGAGGTGTGCCCCTGTGTTTTATAATGCACACCGAGGTGTGCACCTGTGTTTTATAATGCACACCGAGGTGTGCCCCTGTGTTTTATAATGCACACCGAGGTGGGCCCCTGTATTTTATACTGTAACACACACCGAGGTGTGCCCCTGTGTTTTATAATGCACACCGAGGTGTGCCCCTGTGTTTTATAATGCACACCGAGGTGGGCCCCTGTATTTTATACTGTAACACACACCGAGGTGTGCCCCTGTGTTTTATAATGCACACCGAGGTGTGCCCCTGTGTTTTATAATGCACACCGAGGTGGGCCCCTGTGTTTTATAATGCACACTGTGGTATGCCCCTGTGTTTTATAATGCACGCTGTGGTATGCCCCCGTGTTTTATAACTCACGCTGTGGTGTGCCCCCGTGTTTTACAACGCACGGCAAAGTGTGCCCCCGAGTTTTATAACACACACAGATGTGTGCCCCCGTGTTTTATAACACACACTGATGTGGGCCCCCGTGTTTTAAAACGCACACAGGAAATAGTGCCCGTGCCAAGGCCGCATTGCTTCCCCATAGAGCCCATTCACTGCCCGTGCTGCTACTGCAGATAAATGCCTGAAAACACACAGAGATTATCTGTGCGGCAGGGGAAGCAGAATTGTTTGTGTCGAGAACAAAACAGTCTCTGAGAAGTGAGCGAAATAAACAGAACTTTCAAGATAAGCTGTATTTGTTTTTGCCCTCCCAAATAAGATAACTGTTTGTCAGCCTGTGCAGGAGTGAAGTGTACACCTGTGCTTTTCCAGTATCCAAATCTCCCAGAGACGGAGTGCATTGCAGACTAGATCCTGGGTATTTTATTAAAGAGATAACAGCAGCCGTGTACAAATCTCCTAGAAACATGGTGCATTACTGACTAGATCCTGAGTAACTTATTAAACCTCGCTCTTCTTTTTCTCTCTCCTCATTTCCTCCTTCTCCTCCTCCACCTCCTCCTCTTCCTCCTCTTTATCCTCCTCCTCCTCCTCCCAGAGGAGATTCTCCAGGAGATCCGGGCCGGGGGGTTCTCCATCATGCGGCAGAAGGAGACGGTTCTGTCTCGAGAACTGGCGGAGGAGTTCTACAGGGAGCACCGGGACAAGCCGTTCTTCAGCCAGCTGGTGGACTTCATGTGCCGGTGAGGGGCAGAACCCAAGCCGGAGGGGTTTGATCCAGATCGTTGTAGCGTGTCCGGGTAGAACAGTTAACTGTGGGGCAGATAGAGAGAGGGAGAGAGAGAGAGAGAAAGAGAGAGAGAGAGAGAAAGAAAGAGAGAGAGAGAGGGAGCCAGAGAGAGAGAGGGAGAGAGAGAGAGAGAGTCCCTTTGAGACGTCTGTTGAAGGTGAAAGGTGCCACTGCCAGTCTCATGCATCACCCTCCTTGCAGGTCACATGTTCCATGTTGAAATTGATATACTATATGGCAAACCGAAAAACTGTATTTTGACAACAGTGACACAGGAACTTTTCATGCCGATGATACTGACATGTTGATTGGCATCAATATCTGCTTCTGAAACAAAAAAAAACTAAGCATTTGAGCATTTTGAGCAAGTTGTATTCTTTTGCAGATAATCCACTGTGTCCACTTGCGTCTCGAGTACTGTAAATAAGATAAGATTAGATAAAATTACTTAAGTATGTCCAAAGGGAAATTTGTCGTGGACAAACAGGCTGCTACCTACATCCCATATAACATAACACCAGAAAGTGCTGACAGTGCAATCATAAAGTGCCCACATACTAACATACATACATACATACATACATGCATACATTGCATGTATCTCAAATGATTATTAGAGAAATGCGTGTAGGCCTACTGTTATGCAAACGTAAATGATGATTGGAGAGATGCACCAGAGCAACTGGGAAAGAACAGTAAGGGATAGAAGCGTTACAGCCAGGCGCTGCCCACTGATCCATGGGCTGTGAGTTGGCCTGTCCCAGCACTGCCCGCCCTAGTGTTGGGTATCACGTACCCACCTACGGACTGCAGGGCGTGTGCTGATTGGAGGACGCGGTGGGCTGATGCCGGATCAGTGCCAGAGCTGTGCCGTATCCGGCCCGGCGGCGGCTGCTGATGAGTGTATTTATATCCGCCGGGTCCATCTGCAGTCCCTCCGCCTCCTCATCACAGCGCAGATCCTCCTCCTCCTCCTCCTCCTCCTCCTCCTCCTCTTCCTCCTCCTCCTCTCGGATGTGGCCTTCTTCCTCCTCCTCCCCCTCCTCCTCCTCCTCCTCCTCCATCATTTGCTCCCGGGCCAACTGATGTTATGTAAGCGTGTTGGCCCCCGTTCTGAGTGCTAGAGCGACCAGGGCGGGAGCTCTTATGCCACCACGTCCACCCCATTTCTCTCTTGAGTGAGTCCACCCCCTCCCCCTCAGAGACACACACACACACACACACACGCACACACACACACACACACACTCCATGGTCATTTCATCACCACAGTGGTGAGTTCCCGCTCACTGCAGGCTGACTGTGGACTGGAGACTGCGCGGGCTCCCTTCACATTACCACAGGACTCACATGCTCAGAGCTCTCACGCAAGGCTGCGAGAGATATGGAGATAATTGTGGCCTTGTGCTGCACACGGACTCGCATGTCCTCCTAGCTAGCGTCAGCACTGAGGCTCTCCTGTAGCACAGGCCACCGCGTTCAGTCCCTCACTCTCCTGACACTGACACTGTTGGATGGACTCCTGGGTGTGTTTGTGAGCTCAGTGCAGCCATTGGAATCTTTTGGCCACACGGGATGATGCATCCTTTCATTTTGTAATAGCTATACAAGTGTCAACAAAGAATAGAACGAGAGCTATGCAACAAAAACCTGCTCTGTAGGGGGGCTGTACTGTAATGTAGTCCTACTGACAGACTTACAGTGTGTGTAGAATAGAGTAGAGCAGAGTAGAATAGAGTAGGGCAGAATAGAATAAGATAGAGTAGAACAATACAATAAAACCAGAGCCATATACATGATACATGTATATGGCTCTGAATAAAACATACAGGTAATGAAATAGAACAGAGTAGAGAATAGAACAGAATGAAAGAATGCAATAGAACAGAATAAAATAGAATAGAACAGAATGGAATAGATTGGAAGACAACAGAGTAGAACAGAATGGAACAGAACAGAAGAGACACTCTGGTAAATAATGTATGTACAGTAGGAGGTCAGCCTCTTGAGACGTGTCTCCAATGGTGTGTGTGTGTGTGCTGTGCTCGTCAGGGGCCCATGTCTGTTGCTGGTGCTGACCAAAGAGAACGCCGTGGAGGAGTGGAGGGCCATGATGGGCCCCGCCGACCCCAGCGAGGCTCGCCAGGCCGCGCCCGACTCCCTGAGGGCCCGCTTCGCCCGCGACCTCCTGGAGAACTCCGTCCACGGCTCGTCCAACCCGCAGCACGCGCGGCAGAAGATGGACTTCATCTTCGGCGAGATCGGCGAAGAGGAGGAGGCCAGTGGTGAGAGAGAGATGGCGTCACTTCCTCGTGATGAAGGTGCTTTAAAAACACCACACTGTGCTCACACTGCTAGGCTAATTAATGATACAGTAATTTCCTGCATATAAGCCGCATTGTGCATAAGCCGCAGGACAGTGTTTTATGCAAGTTAAAAGAAACAAAACCATACTAACACCATATTAACTGTCCACACATATTAACCTCATACCTGAAGAAATATTGCAAAATCAACGTATAAGCCGCGGCTAATAGTCGGGAAATTACGGGTATTAATGCTATACTGTGTATCGGTTTCTATACACATTTAATAAAATGTACATTTGAATTGATTTAATTAAATTAATGAATACATAAGTAATACACCATTGATCCAGGGCTAACCTTAGAGTTATGATGTAAAAGATTTGTGCAGTGGGCATATAGATGACAGGACATCCCATCTCTCTCTCTCTCTCTCCCTCCCTCTCTCTCTCTGTCCCTCTCTATCTCTCTTTCTCTATATATATACAGTACTGTATGCCTATTCAAGCCTCCTATCCACTCTCCTGCACTCTTTGTGGCCTTTGTCCATTGAGTGGTTAAGTGTGTCAGTGGTGGGTGCTCTCTGGGTTGGGGGGTGGGGAGGGGAGGATCACTGTCTTTAGTGAGTGTGTGCGTGTGAGTGTGTGTGGGTGTGTTCTATGTCTCTAGTGAGTGTGTGTGTGTGTGTGAGTGAGTGAGTGAGTGAGTGTGTGTGTGTGTGTGAGTGAGTGAGTGAGTGTGTGTGTGTGTGTGGGTGGGTGGGGTGGGGGGTTCTATGTCTCTCGTGTGTGTGTGTGTGTGTGTGTGTGTGTGTGTGTGTGTGTGTTCTATGTCTCTAGTGAGTATGTGTGTGTGTGGGTGGGGTGTGGGGGGTTCTATGTCTCGTGTGTGTGTGTGTGTGTGTGTGTGTGTGCTCTGTGTGTGTGTGTTCTGTGTCTCTAGTGAGTGTGACAGGGCCTGACAGGGCCTCTCTATCCAGCAGCTCGGGCCAGTCGAGCAGAACGCCGAGCCTCAGTAGGCTGGGTTCCACTCACACAGAGCGAGAGAGACAGAGAGAGAGAGACAGAGAGAGCGAGCTAGAGAGAGAGACAGAGAGAGCGAGCAAGAGAGAGAGAGAGGGAGAGAGAGAGAAGCTTGCTCAGATCTTAACCTACATTCCCCAAAACCTACATTGTGAAACGAAAGACAAACATGTTGACATAGTGAGAGGTGATGATGTTAAACTACACAATGTTTTTCTGTTGCTGTAGTTTATTTCTGTCTATTTGCTGCTGTTTGTTTGTATACTGTAGCAGCTGAGCAGAGTAGATGATAATCCATATGAGTCATTTAGGCCCAAGATATGGGCCATGGGCTTCATTAAGGCAGGAAAGCTCTGCTGGAGGCAAGGGAAACAACCAGTAGAAAATCATTAATCTATTCATTTCCCCCCAATCTTCCTCTAAGAGGGCCTGGAGAGTTGCGAGGACTTCAGGCAGCTGGAGGAGTCGATATCTCCCTCAACTGATGCTAATGAGCAGCTGATAGCCCTCATGAGTCCGGGTGAGAAAAAAACGCATCGGGGTTTAGCCATCAGCTGGTCCGAACTGCACACTCATGCAGTATACAGTACTCAACACCTTCAGTGTACTGTACATGGCTTCCTACCGATCAATTTACTGTAGTGTGTTAATTTTTGCTCTCAGACCATCTATACTTATGCTAGTCATAATACTATGTTATGCTATAAGGAGAGCAGGGCTTTAAGACAGAACTCCTGTTTGTAGGCCTACAATACACTCTTGTGTTGTTGTTGCCAAAGTTCATGTAGCCTAAAACACACATGTGTGACTAACATACTGTCCCATAGACATCTCAAAACACTGGTCAAAATGTTAGTTTCAGGTTATTTCACCGTTTTCATTCATGCTTTTACTGTTGCTACCTCTTCAGCTCTAATTGTGGTATTTTACAATGGTCTAGTTAACTGGTTTATGGCCATCGCTAGCTCAAGCTTAAAGGTATTTATTTATTTATTTTGATCAGAGGACGATTCTCCAATAGAGCTGAATAAGGCACTCTCAGCTCATGGTCCCCGGACTCCTGACGTTGCCATACCAACATCAGAGCGGATGGGGGAAGTGGAGGCACACAGCGCTGCCAGTGACCGTCCGCAGTCTGGTCAGTGCCTCTCGTCCAATCAGAAATGAATACCCTAAATAGGCCCTAACCCCAATTTAAGATGTAACTTTGTGGATTTTGTTGACATATGAGTATATGAAATAAGTTTTCCTTTTTGTTCTGTGCACTCATATGCACATATACATGCAAAGAAATCACTGTTTTACTGCAATTCACTAAGAATGTGTTTAATATTTTATTTATTTATTTTTTTAAGTCATACCTCCAGCTATGACCCTGAAATGTATCTGTGATTGGCAGGTGACCCGACGTCCTCCGCGGAGCTGAGATGTTCGGGCGACAGCTCCCAGGACTGAGGTCAAAGGTCAGGCCAGAGGAAACGGGCTTGTGGCGTCTCTGTCATCAGGGAGAGCTGACCCCATTAGAACTCCTGACGTGACCCGCCACTGGACAACAGATGATCCCTCCCCTTAAGCCCTCGTGCTTTATGAGTCAAATGAAATGCAGGGGGGTACACTGTAGTGCTGTGATGGGTTTGAGTCTGAGGAGATTAATAATCCTCCAGCCTTTGCTCTGTCTGGAAAGCCATTGGTTAATCAGGAAAATAGAGGTGATGTGAGACTTGAAATGTTGAATTATGAATTATTTACGTAGGTAAAGCTGATTTGTGTTTGATCCCATCATAGGGGATGAAGCCGTATTTATTGTTTTAGTCAGGCATAATAAAGCCTGCAATGTCTGTCTTGCTTTGTTTCCGTAACAATAAAGAAGGGCAGGACATACTGTTTGAAAATAAAGGCTTTATGTTGATTTTCCACTATGCATGTGGCACATTTTCAATGTTATACGGCAATTATACAAATAAAGTTAAGATTAACACAGAGACAGAAAACTGAAAACGAAATAAACACTCTTTATTATATTCAGCAAGCTACGCAGGCTTTTCTCACAGAAGGCACACAAAGAGCGGACTCAGATCTCAAGCGATCTTTCATGATGGTAAGGTTCAACATCAGTTACGAATATAAAATATTTATTATTATTATTAACATATTTAACCAAACAAAAATAAAAACATAATCAAAAGAGCATAATCAAACAAATCAGCCTTTTTAAAAGGGACATCTCTGTAGTGATGTTGCTGGCAAGCTGAAGACTAATCATTGGCTAACGCAGTCCTCTTGTAATTTAAGGTCCAACTACAATCAGGTCATCGGCCGATTTAGTCGTCCATACTGTCTAAACGCTATGCGGTCATCATAAACGTCCATACTGTCTAAACGCTATGCGGTCGTCAAAGTCGTCCATACGCTATCAGGTCATCATAGTCGTCCATACTGTCTAAACGCTATCAGGTCGTCATAGTCGTCCATACTGTCTAAACGCTATCCGGTCGTCATAGTCGTCCATACTGTCTAAACGCTATCCGGTCGTCATAGTCGTCCATACTGTCTAAACGCTATCCGGTCGTGTTAGTCGTCCATACTGCCTAAACGCTATCAGGTCGTCATAGTCGTCCATACTGTCTAAACGCAATCCAGTCGTCATAGTCGTCCATACTGTCTAAAGTTAAATGCTATCAGGTCGTCATAGTCGTCCATACTGTCTAAACGCTATCAGGTCATCATAGTCGTCCATACTGTCTAAACGCTATCAGGTCATCATAGTTGTCTATGTCGTCTCACTGCGGTCGGATCATGGGCAGATATAGTTGTCTATGTCGTCTAAGTGCGGTCGTCTCAGCGGCTGAAGTAGTGCTCCAAGCGTCTCTTCTTGCTGGGGCTCTCGGAGAACTTGTCTGCGTTCCGAGGCACGCTGCTGCTGCTGCTGCTGCTGCTGCCCTTGACTGCGTCTGCGTCTGCGTCGTCCCAGTCGCTCACGGCCTCCAGCAGAGCCGCCTCGTCCGCCTCGTCCTCCGTAAACGAGCGCTGGAACATCTCCGTGATGGTGCTCTGCGTGGGGTCCTGGGCCACAAAAGTGCACACACACACACAACCACACACACACACACACACACACACACACACACACACACACACACACACACACACACACACACACACACACACAGTAACTACAATTACAATATGTGTAATTAATTGACCAATATTGGAGAACTATTCACTTTGCTATAAATAGGTAATTATAGTAAGGAAACAAAACTTTATTATTCAACTTTATTAATATTTTCTTACACATACAGAATTGAAAGATTTCTGATAAGGTTTTAGAATAAATTTGCTTAAAGGAGAAATCCGGCGATTTCTCAGTGGTGTAGCTACCTGGCTACTTTAGCTGTTGGCTGCAGCAACCCGAGCTCGGTAAAACCATTTATTTATTTATGTATTTATTTATTTGTTTGTACTGACAGTATTCAGCGACCTCGAGCAACTGAGATCTATGTGAAAGATCGCTGCATTTCTCTTATGAATTCAAAAACAATTTACACAAATCAAACATTTAGGATCCTACTGTATTTTTTCTGATCATATGGAAGTAAGGAGTATGAGATTGAGTGAGTGCGTGTCAGTGAGTGTACATGAGTGTGCAAACCCGCATATGTGTGCATGCATACATTTGTGTGTGTGTACATCTGCTGCCCATGTGAGTGACTGTGTTGGCAACTATGTGTATGTGCCCGTGTATTGTCCATGTGTGTGTGTGTGTGTGTGCGTGTGTAACCATATGTGTGTGTGTGTGCGCGTGCATGCGAGTATTGCCCATGTATGTGAGCATATTTGCATGTGTGAGTGAGCATGTTTGCGCGTGTGTGTGAGCATGTTTGTGTGTGTGTGTGTGCAACCATATGTATGTGTGTCTGTGTGTGTGTGTGTGTGTACGACCTTGCTGTGGAAGCTGGCACACTCGGCCCTGTCGGAGATATTGGCCTCGGACAGTCCCACCTGCTCCAGTACATTCATTTTCTCCTGAATCATCGGCCTGAGGGTGGACACGCGGACACACACACACACACACACAAAGAGATGGAGTGGGTAACAAAAGGGTGCATTAGGGCAGCATGCACTGAATAGGCCCTCGCTGGGCCGGTACAGAGATGTTTTTAGAGTGCGCGGTGTGGTGCGGCAAACTCCACTCAGCGCTTGCCGCTTGGCCCCCGAGCGCTGTTATCTTAGGACATCAGCGCGGCCAACCAAAACACACGGCCCGCGCAGCCTTCGTCCAGTCAGGGCTGACCTGACCTGCAGGAGCAGCGTTGCTAGGGAGACTTTAATGTTTAACTCAAGCGCTTGTGTTTTCTCTCTAACAATTACGCCGTGGGTTTAAAAAAAAAGTAAATACGTATCGCAATTCAGGACTGAAGGACACGTAGGAAAGATTCAGAAATAACTGAGCGTGACTAGTGAGTTTCTACACTGGACTTCACGTTGGCTGAAGTCAAGGAAACCCAACCATACGCAATGCCGAAAAATAAAAAACATTACTGTAAGAATGTACTTAGTTAGATATTAAAGCATACATTTTAATATAAATATATACATAATGCATGGTTATCTAGCATGTGAAGAGTTGACCGATCTAGATTATCTCTAGTGCTGGGTCTACATGCTGTATTTATTAGAAACAGCTTAAATAATACTTAAAATTGCCTATGGACAGTGCGTGCATGCATGTGTGTGTGTGTGTATGTTTGTGTGTGTGTGTGTGTGTGTGTAATAGGGGCAGGAAGGGGAGTGCCCTGAAAATCAGACACACAAAAAAAAACCTCCACCACCTAGGGCTCCACTCTAAGATCTAAGACAAAATCATTTAAAAAAATAGTGTATCAAAATAAAAGTCATCATGTCACATTGGCCAAACGCAGCACTGGAGACACACTGCACTGCGCCCAGTGAGCGTCCTGAAGCCCTGATTGGTCCAGGCTCCGTGACCGGAGCCTAGTGTGCAGTGCAGCCTTACTCACCAGAGATGGTCGTCCGCGGTGCCTTTGGCCACCAGGTAATGGATGTCCACATTACTGGTCTGCCCTATGCGGTGCACCCGGTCCTCCGCCTGGACCAGCACCTGGGGGAGAGGGGCACAGACACACACACACACACACACACACACACACACACACACACACACAAATGGGTTTCAGATGACTTGAGGAGAACACGAGCACACACACACACACACACACACACACACAGTCAGCAACACCAGACAGACACGTACACACCTTTAGCTAGCTGGTGCGTGACGCACACAGCAACACACACAAACACAGATAAATCTCATTTTCACATGATTGGCGAATCTCACACACACACACACACACACACACACACACACACACCTTCAGTTGATCTGCGGATGGCTCTGTGTTTACTAAAGGCATTACAAGCAAGCTGCTTTGCAGACGACCGATGGCTGAAGCCACAGCAAGAGTACGGTTTGACCCTGGGGGGGGTGTGGAGGAAATGAGATTACGTCACCCGTTACGGCTAAACGCAAATCACATTGGGCCCCAACTTGTTTTTATTTCCCCCCTTTCAGCCACGCATTATACGGAAAACCGCTTCAATGAAAGGACACACGACTCAACTCTGTGAGCCAGAACGGTTTAAGGCCACAGACGGAGAAAAAAAAAAAAAGCACCACAACAAGGTGAAACCTTGAGACAGCTCTTGCTCTGAGGGGAGAGATAAAAAATCTCTTACCACATGGCTCAAACCACCGCGCTGTCGAGTCTCTACAGCAACATGCCCCTTCGCTATACTTAAACACTAAGCACTATATTAATGGGGTTCTTCAGCATTAATGGGGTTCTTCAGTTCAACAGGTGCTTGGAGAGCAAAAGGCTCGAATGGTGCCTTTTACCGAACTACAAGATACGATGAAACACATTGGATAAATTACAAATAAAAATGTCAAAAAGGACACTCCACGTCCTGGAGGGTGGGTCCACTCCACCTCCTGTGGACAAAACAAACGGATAAATGACCGCCAGCATTACATCTCATCAGGCTTCATCTCGTAACCACCGGTCGTCAATGCTGCTGCCAGCTCTCACTCAGACACACGGAGGGAAGATATGTGGGGGGACAAACAAACTAAACCACCATGGTTCCAGAGAAGAAGTGGATGGAGGAATTGTGTGGACTCTTGGGGTACAGAGGACACATATACTGTGAAGACTCCTACAAAGGACACATACTGTGAAGACTCCTGGCTATAGAGGACAAATACTGTAAAGACTCCTACAGAGGACACATACTGTGAAGACTCCTACAGAGGACACATACTGTGAAGACTCCTGTCTACAGAGGACACATATACTGTGAAGACTCCTACAGAGGACACATACTGGGAAGACTCCTACAGAGGACACATACTGTGAAGACTCCTGTCTACAGAGGACACATATACTGTGAAGACTCCTACAGAGGACACATATACTGTGAAGACTCCTACAGTGGACACATATACTGTGAAGACTCCTACAGTGGACACATATACTGTGAAGACTCCTAAAGAGGACACATATACTGTGAAGACTCCTGGCTAAAGAGGACACATATACTGTGAAGACTCCTGGCTAAAGAGGACACATATACTGTGAAGACTCCTACAGGACACATATACTGTGAAGACTCCTACAGAGGACACATACTGTGAAGACTCCTACAGAGGACACATATAGTGTGAAGACTCATAGGATGCGGAGAACATACTGGGATGACCCCTACATACATACAGTACACTGTAGACTTTGAAGACTGTCACTGAGAGAATGACTCATGTCCAGGGCTCCAAGCCTACAGCATTACATATTAGGGGTGCTACCAGTGCAGGCCAGTCTTCATTCAAAATGTAGTCTGTCCCCAGCTGGGGCTCGACTGGTTGGGGCACCTGCACCAGACGCCGGCGACCCGGGTTCGATTCCCGCCCCGTGGTCCTTTCTCGATCCCACCACTGCTCTCTCTCCCATTCACTTCCTGTCATTCTCCACTATCTCTACATTTAATTTTTTTAACTATATTTTTGGGACTTTTTATGCCTTTAATGATAGTCTACAGCACTTCAGATTCCCTTTACCGTCCCACTCAATCTCTCTTTTTTTTTCTCTCTCTCTCTCTCTCTCTCTCTCTCTCACACACACACACACGCACACACACACACCGGATAAGGGATAAAACACATGCATGCTCACACAAAAACATGAGAAAAGAAAAACACACCCACCCACACACACACACACAGCAAGAGACCAGCAGAGTTCCGGAAGAGCTTGGCAAACACAAGCTGGTGAGCAAAGTAAGGCCCATGTACGCACACATTTACGCAAAGGCAGTCATGCACACACACACACACACACACACACACACACACACACACACACAGTCACGCACACAAACACACACAAATGTACACACATATATGCACACGCACACACACATTTATGCACACATACACGTCGCACACACACACACACACACACACACACACACACGTACACACGCAGTCACGCACACAAACACATATATGCACACATATATGCAAAAATATACGTCGCACACACACACACACACACACTTCGAACACCACCAGGTCGGCAGCGTGGAGCGTGATGCCCAGACACACAGACACACACACACACACACACACACAGTCACGCACAAACACACACACACACACACACACGGACACACACAGGTTCCAGAAGAGCTTGGTGAACACCAGCAGGTCAGCAGTGTGGAGTGGTTGGTAGGAGCCATAGACTGTACATATAGAAGGCCCTGTTGATGGTTGGACTTGCCAGTTTCAATAAAAAAAGAATGTAATGTCTGCAACACTGCTCTTTGCTCCCGTTAAAAGTTCAATTTTGAACTGAACACAAATGTTCTCCCAAACCATTACATGTCTCTTCCAGTAATTCTGCACTCCGTCTTAATTATTACAGACTATAATAGACTATGACTTCCATGACTATTCCAGGTTTCCCGTGACCAGTGGAACCCTGACACACACACACACACACACTCACCCCCGGGTTCCAGAAGAGCTCGGCGAACACGACCAGGTTGGCGGCGTGGAGCGTGATGCCCATGTTGGCGGCGGTGATGGACAGCACGGCCACGC
The DNA here is from genome assembly GCF_963854185.1 of Sardina pilchardus. NCBI lineage: Eukaryota > Metazoa > Chordata > Actinopteri > Clupeiformes > Clupeidae > Sardina > Sardina pilchardus. Next base: position 29,434,387 of record NC_084997.1, on the reverse strand, counting down.
AGCTCTTCTCCGAGAACTGGAACCGCTCGCACAGCTGCTGACGCTCCGCAGACGGCGTAGAACCGTCAATACGGATGAAGCTCACACCCTGCGGGGCGCGGAACATGTAAGGAACGTGTGTGTGTGTGTGTATGAAATGCGCTATATAAACAAACTTGTCCTGCCTTGCTGTATTTTGCTCTAATCATACTTTGTAAGAAGCAATTACCTAGTCTGGCTATCACCATACTAAGCTCCATCTTTTAAGATTGAACATCAGTCTGGGGAGTCTGCACTTTATTTCTACTGCACAAGAGGCATGATCAATGGGCATAGTTCAAATGACTCTGTATGCTTTTGGATAGTCCTTCAACCAATCAGGCCAACAATCCAGATGCGACAGAAAACAGCGATCAAAGAATTTGTCCAAAAAAAAAAATATATATATATTTGGGCTGTTGTCCCTTGATTCATGGGAGGCTGTTTCATTACTCTGATTGGTGTGGTCTATCCAATTGTGTGCAAATGGAGAAATCCTAAGCAGAGCCCAACCCATAAGCCTCCAATCTCTCTCCAGTCCTGAGAAATAAAGATGACAAGCTCCAACATTTTACATTTTTAACAAATCAAATCAAAGATGTGTCTAAATCATGTGGAACATGGAGCGATGTGTCTAAATGATGATCTCCTGTGTACATTAAAGACTCGATCGAGATAAGTGTCCTCTTACCTTCTCTCCCAGCTCCCTGGTGATGCTGTCCAGCACCAGCTTGTGATGGGCGAACACCAGGAACTTCTCTCTGCACTCCAGCATGTCCATGATGTACTCCCTGAGCAGAGACAACCACACAGAACCGAGCAGAACAGGCGTTAAGGAACCCTTCTTTAGAACACAGAACCGAGCAGGAAAGGGGTTAAGGAAAGCTGCTTTAGAACACAGAACAGAGCAGGAAAGGGGTTAAGGAACCCTGCTTTAGAACACAGAACAGAGCAGGAAAGGGGTTAAGGAACCCTGCTTTAGAACACAGAACAGAGCAGGAAAGGGGTTAAGGAATGCTGCTTCGGAACACAGAACAGAGCAGGAAAGGGGTTAAGGAACAGTGCTTTTCTGGATTGCACGATTTTGAGAAAATATCTAGTGATCTTTTTTCTGACATATATGGCATATCGACACAATTGGGATTTGATTTGACAAGACAGAGTGGCGTTGCTAAGAGCCTATTCCAGCCTTTGGGACTAGCTATTTGCATTAGCTTGAATTTTTATTTTGATTAAAAAATCAATTAGTTGTGCATCCCAAAGCACAGAGAGCTGGCTCATCTAAGAGTAGTGGTAGCATGATGCTTTGTTTTGATTGTTTGTTTATTTGTTTGTGTTGTTTGTTTATTGTGTTGAATAAACTCACATAATGGCCCGGATCTTGGCCTCCGCCGTGTGGTTAAAATAAACCAGAAGAGCTTCTTTCTCTTTCATCTTCTGCGGGTTCAATGCACATCAAAACAGAAGTTTATCATTATTATCATTTCATCTCTGCACAGCACACACAACAACAACTCTCACACACTTTGTTTGTTTACCAAGTGGGAAGCTGTGTGACATGAATTATGCAAAAGGTAACAAAGACATTCACTCACCCAACATAAAGCACATGCTTGCCAGGAAACAGATTTTATACTCTTGCTTACACACCTTTTAAACACTTACAAACTTAATACACTTGCTTTGTCTTTGAAAATGTAAGTAATTGACATTGATTGGTAATACTACTTAAGGAAATACATTTACTGATGATCAACTTTATCAACAACTTCTGAAAATTGGTTTTAGGAATAAATGTGTACAGAGACCATAAAAGAGAAACTCACTAGAAAGTTTGCTCATGAGAAAAGGAGGAAAAAAGTGCAGGAACACATACAACTAAAACCACCCAATAAGATTTATTTATCACAAAGAACTGTTGCCTACTGTCCCACCAACACTCCCACCCAGCTTCCATCTGCCCCCTGTTAACGCCACCCAGCTTCCAACTGCCCCTGTTAACTATACCCAGCTTCCATCTGCCCCTGTTAACGCCACCCAGCTTCCATCTGCCCCTGTTAACGCCACCCAGCTTCATCTGACCCTGTTAACGATACCCAGCTTCCATCTGCCCCCTGTTAACGCCACCCAGCTTCCAACTGCCCCCTGTTAACAATACCCAGCTTCCAACTGCCCCCTGTTAACGCCACCCAGCTTCCATCTGCCCCTTTTAACGCCACCCAGCTTCCAACTGCGCCCTGTTCACGCCACCCAGCTTCCATCTGCCCCTGTTAACGATACCCAGCTTCCATCTGCCCCCTGATAATGCCACCCAGCTTCCATCTGCCCCTTTTAACGATACCCAGCTTCCATCTGCCCCTGTTAACGCCACCCAGCTTCCATCTGCCCCCTGTTAACACCACCCAGCTTCCATCTGCCCCCTGATAATGCCACCCAGGGGGATGTGTGCTTTGTGTCATTTGTTTCTTTAAGTATGTTACTTGTTTTGTAAATTCACGTTATGAAATAAACCCCTTAGACGTTTATTCGTTGCACTCTCTCATGCACTTTTTGTGCATAATGAGAAACACAGGTCGTAGGGGTCGCTTACGTTATGGCCTCCCCTGGCGAGGTCCTTGGCGGCGGCGGACAGCGCGGCCTTGGTGCGGGTGTTGATGCCGTCGGTGGTGACCACGACCACCTTGCGCTGCTTGGCGGGCAGCTGGGAGAGCACCTCGCTCTTGAGCCGCCGCAGCATCAGGCTCTCCTCCAGCAGCACGCGCAGCTCCGTCAGGTGGGACGAGCCCGAGTAGTCCCAGCCCCACGCATGCTGCAGGAGGGGCGGAGGAGGGAGAGAGAGAGGGGGAGAGAGAGAGAACAATAGAGTGTGTGAGAGAGAGAGAGAGAGAGAACAATAGAGTGTGAGAGAGAGAGAGAGAGAGTAATAGAGTGAGAGAGAGACAGAGAGAGAACGATAAGAGTGAGAGAGAGAGACAGAGAACGATAGCGTGAGAGAGAGCAAAACAGAGGGAGAGAATGATAAGAGTGAGAGAGAGAGAGAAAGATAGGGTGAGAGAGAGAGAGAGAGAGAAAGCAATAGAGAGAGAGAATGAGATGGTAATAGATAGAGGGAGAGCAATAGAAATGGAGAGAGAAAGAGACAGATAGATAGATAGATAGATAGATAGATAGATAGATAGATAGATAGATAGATAGACAGACAGATAGATAGTAGTTAACTTCTATTCTGATCTCCACAAAATATTTGAACATAGCTGCAAAACCATGAGCGTGTGTACTTCTGTGATTGGTGGAGCCAGGCCTCACCTGTTTGGCTCCACAGTAGCGCATGCCGAAGTCGTGGAAGCGCGGGAAAAGCGAGGGCCGCACCGCCAGGATCTGGGTGTAGAGTTCCGAGGGGCGGGACATGGCTGGGGTCCCCGACAGCAGAATCACTCGCTTGGCCGCCTGTCAGAGCAGGACAGCCAATCAGGAAAGAGTAAATAGCTGCAACTGAACTGCATATAGTTACCATGCTATGTAATATGCATCACATTGATATATCCATGCACAGAACGATAACATGATTAAATCATATTTAAAACTGTTAGAGGACACGCAATATCAGATTCTGGTCTTTCGAGGCTTTGACGATTCAACAGTGTGGTTATATTTTGCTGCCACTAACACTTCATCTCCGTTCATTAGAGGCTGATGAGATCTTGATGAAGTGGCGTCACGGCAGGCATACTTTTTGCCTCCAAAAACTTCTGATGAATCGCAAATCGCACTTTAATTTGTTTTTCTGCCATAATTAGGGTATTCAAATAACCATTTGAATGATCAATCCTCTGCCAGAGCGCCGTGGCAGACAGTGTACTGGATCAGTTAAGCCCTGTAACATATTTATGGCCCAAACGCTTCAGGAGCTGTGGATAGCTCATATAAATCAACCCCTCATCAGAATAACTCAGCTCGTGGCTCGGAGGCGTTGCGGATCACTAAAGGTCAGGAGAACAACACTGGCAGGAACAACGTGAAGTCACTGGGTATTGACCGAGACCTATTTTATCTCCTGCCTCCAAGATAAACGGCTTACTACGCCTCCCTGGAAGATATGATGGAGAGATAGAGCCATGGGGAGGGAGAGAGAGAGAGAGAGAGAAAAAGCTAAGAGAGAGAGAGTGCTAGAGTAATAGAGAAAGAAGGAGAAGGAATGCTAGAGAGAGAGAGAGAGAGAGAGAGCTAAGAGAGAGAGAGTGCTAGAGTGATAGAGAAAGAGGGAGAGAGAACGCTAGAGAGAGAGAGAGAGCTATAGAGAGAGTGGTAGAGAGAGAAAGCGAAAGAGAGAGAAACAGAGTACTATCGTAATAGAGAAAGAGGGAGAGAGAACACTAGAGTGGGAGAGAGAGAGAGAGAGAGGGAAAGCTAGAGAGAGAAAGAGAGTGCTAGAGTAATAGAGAAAGAGAGAGATAGAGACAGGGAGAGAGAGAGTGTGCAAGGGAGGGGGAGGACGGATAGATAGACAGATGGAGGAGGAGAGGATGAAGATGGACAGATCAGGCGTGACGGCCCCGGAGGTGTGCAAGGACCTTGCCCCAGGGGCTTGTGGGAGCAGCGCGGCTTGTTTGTGAGGGAGGTCGAGGGCTCAGCCCTTGGGAAAGTTCCTCTGACTGTGCGCCAGGCTGCCACTGAACACAACACATCCGGCCACTCCCCCCCCGCCCACGCAAGCCCCGGGCGCACGAGCCAATCGGACCACTGGGAACGGATGCGGATGCGGCTCTCAGTTAGGCTAGCGTTTCACATCAGCCATCACACGCCGTGACAGAGGAGACACACCGCCAGCAAGACTTACATGGCTTACATGGAGTATACGCCGCAATAATTAGCCTCCGCTATAATCAATGGCTCAATAACTCCACTATAGACAATGGCTCAATAATCAATGACTCAATAACTCAGCTATAATCAATGGCTCAATAATCAATGGCTCAATAACTCCACTGTAGACAATGGCTCAATAATCAATGGCTCAATAACTCCACTAAAGACAATGGCTCAATAATCAATGACTCAATAACTCCACTAGTCAATAATGGCTCAATAATCAATGACTCAATAACTCCGCTATAATCAATGGCTCAATAATCAATGGCTCAATAATCAATAACTCCACTATAAACTATGGCTCAACTCCACTATAAATCAGTGTGTGGCTATATCAGACGGGAGAGTATGGCATACTCAATCGAATTAGTCTAGTCTACAGAAACTATTTTTTTCTACACTCTACTGTATGAACGCTAAGAGTGCTTCTGTTGCGCTCCAGGTGTAGGAGCCCAGGTGTAGGAGCCCAGGTGTGTAAAGTCTGTTGTTCAGGTGCTACGCGTATGAGAGAGAGAGACGTGGCGGTACCTTTAACAGAGGCAGGGCTGCTCGACAGCGCGCGGTCTTCATGTTCTTCAGGAAGTGGGACTCATCCTAAAGGAGGGACAGACAAACGGCACACTTAGGGCTCTTCTCTTTCGTCATTTGATCTATCCTCCCTCCCTTGGTCCTCCGGCTCGTTTCCACTGATCCATAAAAGAATGACGGGCGGCAACAATGGGATAGTCTATCCAGTGTTCTTTAGATCAGTGGGAATGAGCCAGAGGACCGAGGATCAAGGAGAGAGGTTGAGAAGGGGCCTTAGATACACAACACACACACTTAGACACACACTCTGTACACAAGATATTCTTGTTATGCTGTGGAAAAAAGAAAATCTAAGAGGACTTCCAAAGTTCACATTTGAATTATTCCCCGAATGGAAACAGCTGTATGGAAATATTGGTCATTCACAACATGCCACATTGTAACACACATTAAACGGCCCAATATTCCCTCTCTGTGAGGTGAAGGAATGAAGGTGACTTGAGCTCTGTTCTACATCCTAGTTTCGTACCTCTGACTGATAAGTTCTAGAAGAAGAACTTAGAACACTGGAACTCTTTTTAAAGGCAGAGCAGAGATCGGCACACACACACCAGAGCCAGTGACAAGAGGAGTGGAGGAGAGCACACACACACACACACACACACACACACACACACACACACACACACACACACACACACACACCGGCCAATGCTGAGAGGAGCTGACGTTTGGTTTGTTTGCCGTATCGGCTTGCAGAGTGATGCGCTCTGTGCTATCGGGCTAGTCACCAAGTAGAGGAAACACACTCGCCATCTCGTCTTCTCGCTGGCTCACACACACACACACACACACACACACACACACACACACACACACACACAGATGACGGGTCGTGGTGTGACTCACCATTGCAGCACACCCTAACAGAAATGAACACACACACACACACACACACACACACACACACACACACATGACAATTTGTGTGAGTGACCTGTCTCTCAACATGATGAGCACTTTGAAAAGGGCTTGAACACACACACGTTTCACACACACTGTCATGTTTGGAACCATGCACAGACATGAATATGCATTCACTTGGCAGACGTGTGTGTGTGTGTATGTGTGTGTGTGTGTGTGTGTGAGAGAGAGAGTTTGTGAGAGTTTATATGTGTGTGAGCCTGCATATGGATGTGTGTAGGCGAGTGAGTATGTGAACGAGTATGCAGTGTGTGTGTGTGTGTGTGTGTGTGTGTGTGTGTAGGAAAAGTCTCTGTGTGTATTTGTGTAGGCGAGTAAGCACACGCATAAGCATATGAGTGTGTGTGTGTGTGTATATGTGTGTGTGTGCGTGTGTGTGTGTATGTGTGTGTGTATTTGCATGTGTGTGTGTGTGTGTGTGTGTGTGTGTGTGTGTTGTCGGTGGCCTGGCTCTGACCATGATGAGCACGTTGAAGGGCTCTGCGGGCTTCTGCTTGTCCACTTTGCTCAGGAGGTCGTAGCTGACGATGTTGACCAGGCCCCCGCGCAGGCTGTCCCTCCCCGTCACACACACGTTCACACACTCAGCCCCCACCGACGGCAGCCAGCGCCGGAACGCCTGCAGGGAGGGAGAGAGAGAGAGAGAGAGGGAGAGAGGGAGGGAGAGAGAGAGAGAGAGGGAGAGGTGGAGGGAGAGGTGGAGGGAGGGAGGGATGGAGGGAGAGAGGGAAGGAGAGGTGGATGGAGGGAGAGAGAGAGGGAGGGAAGAAGAGAACGTGAGAGTGAAGGAGATGGCGAGGGATGGAGGGAGGGAGAGAGGCAGAGAGAGGGATGGAGGGAGAGGAAGAGGGAGAGGAAGAGGGAGAGGAAGAGAGAGGGATGGAGGGAGGGGGAGAGGGGAGAGAAGAAGAGAAAGTGAGAATGAAGGAGACAGAGAGGGTGGGACCAGAAATGGAGGGTGAGAGAGAGAGGGAGGGATAGAGAGGAAGAGAAAAAGAGAGAGGGAGGGAGGAGGATAGAATGACAGAAGGAGAAGGGTAAAGGAGAGTAAGGAAGAGGGACAGGGGAGAGCATGATATACAGAAGAAGAGAAGGAGGGAGAGAGAGGGATTAGAATAGAAAAGAAACGGCAGATAAAGAAAAGAATATAAAAGGAGCGAGGGAGGACGACAACAAGGTAACAGGAGAGATAGATAGAGAGGAATCAAAGGACAGAGTGTAGAAAAGATAGAATTGTAAGAGAAAGCAATGCAGACAGGTGGGAGAGCGAGAGAGAGAGAGAGAGGGAGAGAGAGAGAGAGAGAGAGGGAGGAAGGGCAAAGAAATATAAACAAAAAGAAAGAGAGGTTAGATGGAGAGAGTGATGGAGAACACAGAGAGAATTATGGGTAAAATGATCAGGGGAATGGGTAGAAGAAAAGACAGAGACAGACAGACAGACAGAGAAACAGAGACAGGTGTTTAACATCAGAGTGTGCGTGACAAAGCTCACACATGTGCATAATACTCTGTCATAAACACTGCGGCTTAATACTCTCTCATAAACATGGCGGCTTAATGCTCTTTTATAAACACTGAGGCAGCTTCAAGCGCACACACACACACACACAAACACACACTCACACTCCTGCCTGGCAGCTTTACAGGAGAGCATCACGTCTGAAACAATCAACCTGAGTGTGTTTAGACTCCACGGGTAAACAGTTTGAATTAAAAGTCTGAATTAGCTGTTAACTAAACCCTCCAGATCTTATCTAGGCAGGAAGAACAACACTGGCTAAAAGAGTCGGTCTCCACAGCAAACAGTGACCGTAAATAACTCCACGGCGTGAGTCAGAGTGTGTGTGTGTGTGTGTGTGTGTGTGTGTGTGTGTGTGTGTGTGTGTGTGTGTGTGTGTAAGTGTGTGTGTGTGTAAGTGTGTGTGGGGGGGACTCAAGTAAGACCGTCTGATGGAGGAGAGGCGGAGAACAGTGGACCGCTCCACAGAACCGCACAGCGTGCTATTTAGAACACAGAACTTTAGAACAGCGGGAGTTTGGGTCTGGAGCGAGCAGGCTAGCTACTTAAAGGGATATTCCGCCATTTTTGGAAATACGCTCATTTTCCACCTCCCCTCGAGCAAAACAATCGATATTTACCTTGTTCCCGTTCATCCAGCCATTCTGTGAGTCTGGCGATACAACTTTTAGCTTCAGCCTAGCATAGATCATTGAATCGGATTAGACCATTAGCTCCTCGCCTGCTAGCTTCATGTTTAAAAGTGACTAAGATTTCTGGTAATTTTCCCATTTAAAACGTGTCTCCTCTCAAGTTAGAAAGTGCAATAAGACCAACTGAAAATGAAACCTGGCGTTTTTCTAGGCTGATTTGACATGGAACTACACTCTCATCTGGCGTAATAATCAAGGCAACTTACAAACTACTGGCACTTCTACTGCTTGTTGTCTATGGGGACTATTTTCAGATGCTGCGTACGATATCACTGCGCCTATGGTACGTTTGCAAGTTGCCTTGATTATTACGCCAGATGAGAGTGTAGTTCCATGTCAAATCAGCCTAGAAAAACGCCAGGTTTAATTTTCAGTTGGTCTTATTGCACTTTCTAACTTGAGAGGAGACACGTTTTAAATGGGAAAATTACCAGAAATCTTAGTCACTTTTAAACATGAAGCTAGCAGGCGAGAAGCTAATGGTCTAATCCGATTCAATGATCTATGCTAGGCTGAAGCTAAAAGTTGTATCGCCAGACTCACAGAATGGCTGGATGAACGGGAACAAGGTAAATATCGATTGTTTTGCTCGAGGGGAGGTGGAAAATGAGCGTATTTCCAAAAATGGCGGAATATCCCTTTAAGAGGCATGCGAAAGCTCTGTCAACGCTAAACAACACACACACACTCACACACACACACACACACACAGGCACTTATGAAAGAGCTGGCAGCCGTGCTCACCAGGCAAATGACAATAAGACCGTCTCATGAAAGCCTTTCCACCGTTTTAACATGGCAAGGAACACAGAACTCTAAATGGAAGAATCGCCTGGACGGACGTTCAGTGGGAATGACAGACGTGACCTTCATACAATCACATGATCACACACCGTCAAAATGAATTCAAAAGTCCCTTAACACAAAACGAGGTGAAGAGTTAAACGTGTCCTCAAAATAGGAGTGCTGATTGCAGCATGCTGCTTTAAGGAGAGAACTCAGCAGGGAGCTACACACACACACACACACACACACACACACACACACACACACACACACACACACACACACACACACACACACACACACACACACACACACACACACACACACACACACACACACACACACACACACACACACACACACACACACACACACACACACACACACAAACAATACACACACACACACACACAAACAATACACACACACACACACACACACACACACAGGATGCTGTGGCCTCCCAGAGCAGCACACGACGCAGCAGAGCAGAGACCAGGGCTCAGGTCACCGTGATGTCCGCCCGCCTTTAAAGCAAAACTGACAGAACACACAGGGAAGGAGGGCAATGTTCTGAGCAACAAGGACACAGATGTGTGTGTGTGAGTGTGTGTGTGTGTGTCTCCAAATGTATGTGAGTGTGTGTGTGTGTGTGTGTGTGTGTGTGTGTGTGTGTGTGTCTGTGTTTCTCCAAAAGTATGTGAGTACTATAGATGTGTGTCTGTGTGTGTGTGTGTGTGTGTGTGTGTGTGTGTGTGTGTGTGTGTGTGTGTGTGTGTGTGTGTGTGTGTGTGTGTGCGTGTGTGTTTCTCCACATGTATGTGAGTAGGTGTGTGCATGTGTGTGTGTGTAAATATGAGTGTGTGTGTGTGTGTGTATGTGTGTGTGTGTGTGTGTGTCATGCCTTTCTGGGGCAGAGCCTCACTAACTTATCTGCTCAAACTTCTGCTGTTTGCCCCACTCTGACAGCTGCCTTAATCACCCATATCACTGACCCCTTTATGTGCGCAGCCCTGTCAGCAAGGACCTTTGTGTGTGTGTGTGTGTGTGTGTGTGTGAGTGAGTGTGTGTATGTGTGTGTGTGTGTGTGTGTGTGTGTGTGTGTGTATGTGTGTATGAGTGTGTGTGTGTGTGTCTGTGTAAGACCATAGGGGCTTTGCAGAGGGAGCTCGTTAGACCCAGCCAGAATACAAACCACAGAATAATAACTCTAGATACAGAAGAAGAAAAAGCAGAAACAAAAGAAAAAGAAAAAGAAAAAGAAGAAGAAGACGCCACTGATCCCAGAGAGGCCCAACTGGGCCAGAGAGCCCCATGCGAGAGCCGCACACTAATACTGGACCACATCAAGCGCACGTCACACACACAGCCCTTTCATCACTGGCCATTACCGCGGCAACACGCGGGCGCTGGGCCGACTCCGCGCGCTCCGCAGCGCAGCCTATTATTTACCCGGCGGATAAAAGCGTTCCTCGCAGACTTAACGACTCACGGGGGTCTCCCGAGAGCCAATCCGGTCCGGCCGATCGGCCCCTGTGTCATTAGGATGAGCAGCGCAGACAGCAGAGATGGGGCTTTAAACGGCGAGGGTCTGGGGGTCTGGGAAATGGGACTCTGTGTTCTCAGGGGCGGAGTTAAACATTTGTAAAAAGAGTGCCTGTCTCTGAGGTTAGCACAACGGCTGTACATCTATTTCCATACAGCAATGGCTCAACTAAGAGAGCTGACATATAGCTGGGTGTGTGTGTGTGTGTGTGTGTGTGTGTGTGTGTGTGTGTGTGTGTGTGTTTGGGGGGCATTGGAGCTCAGTAAACAGATCAGATGAGAGAATAAAAACCATGAGGCTCAATGTCAGTGTGTGTGTGTGTGTGTGTGTGTGTGTGTGTGTGTGTGTGTGTGTGTGTGTGCATCTAGCTGAAGGCACCAGGGAGCTCAGTAGCGTTCAACAGATCAGATTAGAGAACAGAAGTGTCTATCTAACTGTACTGGGGACAACGATGGCTAAAGCTGAACAGAGTGAGCGTTGTGCACTGCAAATGACTGATTTCCTGGCTGGGTGCAAAGTGTTGAGAGATGCAACATGTGACAAACGATGTTGCTGGAAAGATCAACACCAAGGGCATCGTAAAGAACCTCTTCAACTGCTAATGGCCGCGTTTCCCAGATTCATTAAGAAGCTCTTAACTTAAGTGCTAAGATTTTCTTAGAAGCGCTCTAAGAACATTCTAAGAACGCTCCTACGAAGATCTTAGCACTTAAGAGCTTCTTAACAAATCTGGGAACCGCGGCGAATGACTGATTTCCTGGTGCAAAGTGTTGAGAGAGAAGCAACATGTGACCAATGTTGCTGATGAGATTAACATCAAGGGCATCGTAAAGAACCTCTTTAAACCTTTTCTCCAAGGCCTATGGTCTTTAACTGTAGTCTACATGTGATAAGCTACCTTGGGTACACTATATACTGTAGAGTCTAAGATGTTATGATGTTGTTGTTGTTGTTGTTTTTACTGTTGGGAAAACATTGATACGAACAATGGGATGAGGAGTCCTACACTTTATCATCCTCTATAACAGTTTTGTCAATAATGATGATGATAGTGGTGGTTGCAATGAAAAGTTCTGATTATTGGCAAGGGTTACAACAGCTCCCTATCGGCCCATATTTTACAATGATGATGAGGATGATGAGAATGATGGATTAAGAGGATGATGATGAAGATGATGATGATGAAGATGATGTGGTTATTACCTCGGCCCAGGTGAAGCGCACGGAGGACGGCGACACGACCAGCAGTGGCCACTCGCTCTTGTAGTAGGCAGCGATGCAGATGGCCTGCACCGTCTTCCCCAGGCCCATGTCATCGGCCAGCAGCAGCCGGCCCTCCCTGGACACCGCGTAGCTGCAGCACCACGCCATATGCCATATGCCACCACACCGCACCACACCACACCGTCACACGGAGACATGGGGACACAGAGATAGAGAGAGGGAGGGAGGGATGGAGGGAGAGAGAGAGAGAGAGAGAGAGAGAGAGGGGGGAGGGAAGGAGAGGCAGGGAGTGAGAGAGATAGGAAGCGAGAGAGAGTGAGAGAGATAGAGAGAAAGGGAGATAGAGAGTGAGAGAGGGAGGGAGAGAGAGAGAGAGAGAGAGAGGGAGGGAGGGAGAGAGAGTGAGAGAGGGAGGGAGAGAGAGAGACAGAGAGCAGGACACTCAGTTTCAGAGTCGGTCTGTCTGTCTGTTTTACAAGTCATCGATCAAGTATTTACAGAGTAGGCTCTAAATTATACTGAATAATACAGTTCGGTGTCAAATATTACTAAAATGTTGTTTACTAAAACAAAGTTATTCATGGTTGTTTTTCATGATGTTTTCCAAAGTCTGCCATGATGCTGCAGGGGCTGCAGTAGGCTAATGAAGCATCTTGCCACCACAGCCAAACAGCTACATCCATTATTAATGGGATCCAATCAGATGTCATTACACAGCCATTCCGTGACTATTAAGCCCGCTGGTCCCATCACTATCAGTTCAGCGGGCTGCAACGTCACAGGCTTTGCACCAGTCCCCTCGTGTGTACAACGCAGCACAGGGAAACATGTGTTTATGCACACATAACTACGTATGTGTAATGGCCTGGTCAGACTATACAATTTTTTTGTCGCTCACGATTGTCGTTTACGATCTACCATGTCACACTGTACGATTTTAGAACCATGAAAACCTTTCCGCGTCTTGGTCGGGAGAGTGGCCACATACACCGAAAGCATCGGTCGCTGACATCTGGGCTAGCCAATCAAAACACAGGGAGTAAGTAAGAAGAACCTACTAGACGCCTTCTCTCTGGAAGGGCATGAGGCTCTTGGTGATGGTGTGGTCCACCTGTGACAGGTCCGCCTCCTCCACCTCTCCGGCCCCTGCTCCTGCCCCTGCCCCTGCTCCTGCTCCCCGGGACGCGCTCTTCTCAAACTGGGACGAGAGGATCTGCACCACCGCCCTGGGCAGGGGCTCCACCTCCACCGACGAGATGCCGTTCAGCACCTCCACTGGAAGGTAAACAAACAAACAAATAGATAAATAATAACAATGTAAATATAAAATAGTAATAGAGTGAGGATAACCATGTAAATAAACAAATAGGTAAATCATTGCGTAAATGGATAAATAAATACAAAGGCAGCAATATAAAATGGTATGGTAAAAAAAAATGTGTGTGTGTGTGTGTGTGTGAGTGAGAGAGAGAGAGAGAGAGAGAGAGAGAGAAAGAGAGTGAGGAGTGAGAGAGTGAGTGAGTGAGTGAGTGAGTGAGTGAGTGAGAGAGTGAGAGAGTGAGAGAGTGAGAGAGTGAGAGAGTGAGAGAGTGAGTGAGTGAGTGTGTGAGTGTGTGAGTGTGTGAGTGTGTGAGTTGATGAATGAACAAACAGCAGGGGGTAAATAAAGCACAGAGGGTGCAAATAAGTAAACAAATGATGATGAATATTACTGAAGTGGAATGATTACGTACACTTCTAACAGCAATCAGCCCCACGCCGAGATCATTATTTGCCTCACAGGTTTAAACACCGACTTGACAGACTGACTGACTGACTGACTCTTAATAAATGAAAAACGCTAATTACAGTCGAGAGTGAGTGAGTATAACAGGTGCATTCCTGGCAGACAAAAAGGTCTCCATATTGGCTCGATCATTCGCTCTCAATCTGGAGCCACTTCAAAGTCTACAAGAAGAGAGCCGTGTGGTTAGGATGCCTCCGTTCTTCCCATGCTGTTTCACTGTCCCGATGAAAACAAACTGCACTCTCCTCGCTCCACTCCGCTCTAAGTGAGTGTGGCAGGCGGTCGGCGGGTAATAGAGTCTGCTAAACGAGACTCGCCGCGGGCCTCGGGCTCGTAGGGAAATCACAGCAGCGGTGGGGGAGGCATATGGAAGAGGAGGATTACGCTCTTGAAAGGGGGAAAGGATGCCAGACGAGAGAGAGACAGAGAGAAAGAGGCGCATCGTGTTCGTGAGAGAGACTCTGATGTGAGGCTCTGATAAACATGAGACTTCCCAGCACTGATAAGCACATACTCACTCAGTTTCCCATAATCCTCCAGCAGGAAACTCCACTTCCTGGTCTTCATGTCTGAAACAAGGCATTAGATGTCAATAGGAGCATTGATCACACAGACAAAACAAGCATTTTTGAGGACTTGGGTACATACGAACACACAGATTGAAGTGAATATGAAAGCTTTTAACTGTCCAATACTGCAAGGCTGAGTAGAAATATACTCTGCAAACAGACAGAATTTTAAATGTTCAAAAGATGATGCCATTATCATAGTTTTATCACCATGTAGATCACTTATAACACAAGTACACAAACCAATGCACTTCCACACCAATTACATTTCTTCACAACAGGCTTCACAACAATGGAATCAACTGTAAACTAGCTTACTATCACTGTAGGACCAAAGAAAGATGTACAAGAAACTGAACAAGTTGGCTTCTTTTTAAACACAACCTCTTGTTTCCTTTGCGTGCTGTAAAGGCATTATTATTGCCAATAGTGGCAACTGGGTGATAAGCGGGCAACTGCAAGCGTAAAATGAGTGGGAAAAAAACGAAAAAGCAATAAAACAAAAAGTAATCGCCAAAAACTGCATAGTTCCTCTTTAACTGCCCCCATGCCCCCTCCCCCCTTGACCGCTCTCACCATAGTTCCTGGAGGGCATCTGCTTGAAGGCCGCGATGACGTCGGCTTGGTAGGGCACGTCCACCTCAAAGCGGGCGCGGCTGGTGAGGACACACTGCCCGTGCACGCCCGCGCCGGGCTTCTGCCAGCCTTGACAGAGCTTCATCAGCGCCGCCAGCGCCGCGCCGTCCCGCGCCCGGCTGGTCGCCACGGCAACGTCCAGCCCCTCCATCCCCTCCAGCGGTTTCAGGGCCACCGCGGGGATGCCGGCGGCTTCCGCCACTGCGGCGAGAGGAGGGAGAGAGGGCAGCCGTTAAGAGTCTCAGAATGTCGGACATGGTTAGTCGTGTCAACAGAGATTCAAAGTCTTTCACTTTTTATTGATATGAGTTTTTGCAGCTCTAAAGTGTACAGGGGAAAGTTCAGGTGAAAGTGTTGTTACAGAGAGGGTTAAAGCGGAGCGAGAGGCGCAAACCTTCGATCATTTCCGCGTTCTGTCTTCACAAGGGGGAGGGGGGCTAAATCCCCCTTTAAGCAGACCTGCTAACATTCGAACTGAACTGCTTGCCGATCTGACAGAGATCGATATCCCACTATGACGTCTTTGCAACAAGCCTCTTTAAGCAGACAGGAACTTTTCGAATTTTGCTTCCATAGAGATGCATTACGTTGCTCTATCTTGTCAGTAATTAAGGATCTTTGGTTGTTATTTTCGCTCACTACACTGATCTGATCTGATCAATATTACATTCACATTTAGCACAGCAGCTGTTGGCCTGCAACCTCAGAAAAAAATCTCACATCTGGAGGATTTCTGTTGACCAACAGGCTGTGCCTCCCACACTCACCAATCAGAGGTGGCACAATTTAAACAGACATTTTGGAACACTGAACTGAAACAATTCACTGACATTCAAAAAATCATATCGCAAATCACAATATCTTTGTGCAGCCCCTATTTTATATACTGTACCTATTTATTTTATATACCTATTTATTTTTCTGTAGGAGCCCATGACTAACCATCTGCACTAATGCACCATTATCTATCCAGGTCTGAAGCATTGATCTGTCGTAGAGTATAATCTGGGTGAGCTAGAAGGTACTGAACAAACAGTGAACACATGGCCTTACTCAGTTGGCCGTAGTCCTCCAGACCGAAGTTCCACATCTTTGTTGCGGGATCTGAGGAAGGAAATTTGAAGCAGATTGGCAATGCATTGGTTTGCCATAAATGATCCAGCATCATACAGTATATCAAGTGCACTGATTTTAACATCTAAATATGAAGGTGTTTTTGAACTTGACTGGTTGGCTGATGCAAGGATAAATTCATCAATTGATTTGCTTTTGAAGTTTGTATATGGTTTAGGACAGGCCGGTATGGTCTGCAAATTCTTTACACTTGTATTGTAGTAATGCAAATCGTGATAATATGTCATTGTATTGCTTAACAACAGATGCGGACATCCCGGGTTCAGAAAGTAAAAGTCCTGCCAAGTATTTTATCCAACCATTTAGTGAACCATCTCATCCTAAATAGCTGAATTGGCATGGCCAAAGAATATTATGGCAGGACTTTTACACTCTGGAACCAGGAATGTCTGCCTCTGCTTAACAATGCATACATTGTCATAGTAGTGGCACTGTCTATTTCCTACAATTATTATACTATTAGGTGTCGCCACCTTACGTCATAAAGTGTTCGGCGGCCATGTTGGGAGTATGCCAAAGAGAACGTAATGTAAACTATTTAGAAAGTCAGTTTCTTGTGTAGTATAATCATTTGTAGAGTATATTAATAATTATCTCTATGACCACCACAAGAGTATGATATGAGCGTAAACACACACAGACTCACCGTAGTTCCTGGAGGGGACGTTCTTGAACGCAGCGATGAGCTGTGCGTGGTAGCCGACCTCCACTCTGAAGCGCTCCGCGCCATGAGACACACATCTCCCTCTCACGGAAATAGCCGGCTTCTTCGCAGCTGCTCCTCCAGCTGCCTCTGGGGCTCGGGGTGGCTGTTTCTCCGCAGAAGAAGCATGAGACGCAG
Organism: Sardina pilchardus; assembly: GCF_963854185.1. Taxonomy (NCBI): domain Eukaryota; kingdom Metazoa; phylum Chordata; class Actinopteri; order Clupeiformes; family Clupeidae; genus Sardina; species Sardina pilchardus. The sequence goes on along the minus strand of NC_084997.1, from coordinate 29,417,255 downwards.
AGGAGGCTGCAGCAGCAGCAGCAGCAGCAGGAGCTTGTGCTAACTGGCGAGGCCCTGAACCGTAGAAGTTGGTGGCCTTGGAGGCTGCTCCACACACTCCCGAGGAGCCGTCAACTAACTTGGCAGGCTGTTGAGGTCTGAAGCTGGAAGAGTTTGTAGACTGTTGTGGTGGTGGTGGTGGTTTGAAGCTTGAAGTATTTGAATTCTGTGGTGGTGGTTTGAAGTTTGAAGCGTTCGTATTCTGTGGTGGTGGTTTGATGTGTGAAGTGTTCGTAGACTGAGGCGGTTTAAAGCCCAACCTGTTTGTTGATTGTGGTGGTGTAAAACTGGAAGCACTGTTTGGCTGTGGAGATTTAAAGGCAGACGGGTTTGTGGGACGATACTCTGTCCTGTGCTGAGTTTCTGGTCCTTTATGAAGGGGAAGGGGGTCTATCAGTTTAGCCTAAGGAAAAAAAAATAAAAAATTGACAAATATAACAGAAGTAACCTACTTATAACAGTTTACACAGCACTGCATTTACAAGATTCCACAGCTTTTGAAGATCATCTGCTATTTATAGCACTGAGAAAGTATTGATAATAAAAACACCTTCAGATATTTACGCTGGTAACAATAGGAATCCAAACAAATCACCAACATATATCTAAGTTAGTTTCAGCAGTTTATGTAGTTCGGGACAATGAATGACATAAATCGGTCCATTCCTTACCTGTTTGCTTGCAGTAGCCGCATCGGGTTGACACTTCTCTACTGGCCTGCTATACACTGCGGTTGTCGGCTCTGTTGTGGATAATAATACACTGTTGCCTGGGGGTCTACTGCAAGCATTCGCGTTGCTTGTTCCAGTATCCTGCTGACGAGAGCCCTGCGCTAGTCTCTCTGCTCTCCTTGCCAGTGCTCGCTGTCTGTTTTCTTCTATTTTTCGCTGTTGCTCAGCCGTTAACGTAGACATAGTTACAAGATAACCATATGACACCAAGTTTCCAAGACAGTCGTGGGACTAGTGGAACTGTAGTTAGCTCGAAAAATTATCGTTTAGACAGGTGTATCACGTACTGACGTAGCGATGGTGTGCCCATCAACTGACATACAGGATAAGCATTAACGCTAATGTTAGCTAACTTTGCTGTGGTTCAAGGCAACTTAAACGGACAGAAAGAAAGTTTGCTAGAATGTAATCTTGTTAAGATCAGTAAGTAAACGAATAGATTATGTAACGTTCTGTAACGTTAACGTTACCTGTTTGTTTTAGATGACTAGCACCAACGTTAGCTATGTAAGCTAGTCTAGTTAACCAGCACATGACAATCTGCAATCTAAAAACGTAACGTTAGTTACAGACTGACATTGTCTTATTTGCTGAAACTAAACTGAGCCCGTTTCAGCCGGAAACTTTTCAATACTTAACAATACTCAATACTGAACAAGCCCAAACAAACAAACAACTCAACTCGAGCTACCTTCCAGTTGAACTATCGCGGGTTCCGCTGGGCGGATATGACGCCAAACCACAACAAACCAGAGGGAAGGAGGGACATGTGAGTCTTCCAATGCAAGTACAGAGCGATTTCAGGGTTCGAGAGTTTGAACTAGATGGCAACATATTTTGTCTTTATGTTAAACGTTTCCAATTGTTCAGTGTAATTTAAAAAGTTAGTTAAAAGGAAACACTATAGCTTCACTGTATTTTTTAACCTAGGCTTAGGCTATTTGAAATTCTCATGACATTGCGTCAGTGACCATTTGAGATTTGTAGTCTCCAGGGGACGGCAACCTGATTTTCCAACCCAATAGCTTTAGGCTACCTGACCGGTTACAAGTGAAATGTCGAATCATGAATAATAAATAACCTCAAAGTAAAGTGAGTAAAATGTGAGCCTGCATTCATGAGTTTCTCGTTCATCTTCAGGGATATGGTCAAATAAATGTGCAGATCGTTCCCTGCCTAGATTGCAGGGTTCCTTTCAGTTTGAACACAATGGTTAGATAAAAATGACCGAATTAGTGCATTGACGGTGATGATTATCAAAGAGAAGGCTAATCGCAGAAATCTGCTAAATCGAAGAGAGCGGTGGCTTGCTCGCCCCCCTTCCCGCACCAGCTTCCCTCCATGTGGTATGACGTGCTTGGGAGCTGTCCCAGGAATCATGGTGCTGAAGCTGCCGCATCCTCCGGTACCCAATAAGCGCAGAGCAATCGCCACCACAGGTTCCACGCCGTTATTCCAGCCACGGGGACAGTTACTGTGGGTCTTTGGACGCGGACCTATGGGCAGCCTACGCCTCGCCGCTGCTTCGTCCTGACGTGATATCGATTCCAGGATTCTAATTGCTACTAAAATGCCCCCAACGGCGATCCTGGACACGCGCCAACGAGCGAGGTTTTGATTTGACTCTCACCTGGAGTCGTCTCCCGAAAATCGTGATTCTGGAAGATGAAGTAGCCGACCCGAACCAAGCAGAAGGCACCTATAAGGAGTTACGCTAATTGGTCGAGACATTTGCAACTTACTCTGAAGGTTTTTATTGAAGTCGTCGGCAAGGGGATCGGAAAACTGATTTGTCTTGTTCTTGACAATCATGGGATATTATTGTCTAGCCTTTCAAATCCCTTTAGGCTAACTGTTGCGATCCCAGTCACTTGCACAGGAAATAAGATGAAGAGAATGACTGGAATGGAACGTTACACACATGCAGACAGCTAAATCTGGTGTTGTAAGATCTGTGAAAGTATTGCTATTTTTCGTGAATCTTTATACACCATCGACAAAGGTCGACGAGGGAATTACTGCAAATACGAATTTGTTATTCTCCATTTAAATATTTACTCTACATAAATAGGTTAGGACCTCGAGCCTTTGGAGCGCTTGTTTGATTTCCCCCCTTCTTTCTCTGTAGGCTACAGCTTATGGCCTCTTGTGCACACTTATTCAATCCCCAATCTGTTCACCCCTCTGGAAGACAAGGAAGGAGTTTAGTGTATTTTGGCTTTGAGAGGAGATTGTTGTGATATTTCAACATCATGGTATCCAAACCTCCAAACCACATTTTCTAACTCAGTTCACCCGTGGCAGCAACTCTTCTCAAATTCCAATCCTCTGACGGAAATATTCTTAACATGACCCGTTCTCTCGTCTGGCTTTTACCAACTTTATTTTGTCCGCGTGCCTGTGAATTGTGCACATGTTGTTAGTCCCCGGCGTCGTTACATGGTGCCGGACATTGTTGAGTCTCCACCTGATGTTACGCAGCGCCGATATGCTGAAGAGCCGCTGTTGCGTTTTGTTCGGTGACCTGAAGGTGCTTCTGTTCAGGCCACCGCCGCCGCCGTCGGCTCCACCGCCACCCACACTCAACCCCATGATTGGACAAACGACGGAGCGCCGTGAGAGCGGAGCCCACTCGCATGTCAATAACAACACGTTAATACGAGTCAATCAGGCGGGCCCCTGGAATGCCCCGCAGCTAGAGGGGGCTGCGGACACAGAGGGGGTCCGAGAAGCCCCGGTGTGGACGGAGGCGACAGCGGAGGCACCTACGGAGGCGTTTCATTTCAGGGACTCCCCCGACGACTTCCCCAAGCGGGAGGAACGGTTCTCTCTCATCAGTTGCACGAGCGGCCTCAGGACTCCGGTGTGCAGGATATGTTTTCAAGGACCGGAGCAGGTATGGGAATTGGAATGTGTGACGTACACCCAGCCCCTCTACACGCTTTAAGGGGGGAAAGGGGGGTCGTGAGCATTTCTGGGATACGTTGTACCCTTAAATGCGAGACGAAGGCATGTTCACCTCCTGTGTTACTGGATCACATAACGACCTCAATAATAAGTGTTGCTTTGAAGTCGACATCATGGCGTAGGCTGTCTCTCACAGACTGTAGATTATTAGAGGAGGATTTTGGTATCGGTGAGTTACTGTTACATTTGTTGGACTCGATATCAGTTCATAAATCGCTGCTTTAACCTAAAGTAAGAGATTCGCTTGCCCAGATACAAGTAGGCAATGTACTTAAGATGAATTCCTTTCTGCACTTAAAGTACATCTTGCTGAGTTATTTTGAGTTGAGTTGAGGTATAGGCTAGTTAATAAGATGCCTATACAGCAATGAGACAAAGAGAAGCCAAAGAGACAGATGAAGTTGAATAGTTTGTTTCGATTTGTTATTCTTGGGATGAACTTCTACTTGAACACGATAGCCAAGACATGAATTGAGAAAGCAGCAGAACTTCTTTGATCAATTAATGAATCCAGCACAGTAGGTTATCAATGCATAATGCATCAGAGCAGGGACCGGTACCCAGGAGATTTCTAAAGGAGCAATTACAAGCATGAGGAGGTCTGTGGCGACTTTGTCATTGCCTGCATCCTGTGTATAGTTCAATTATGTCTGAGTCAGAGATGTTGTTGGCTGCTTTGAGGTCATTCTCTGCGGTAACTCCTGGTTGAATAGATTATGTTTCTTGTCGGGAACAAATCAGCTAACACCAGGCAGTCCAACTAGTCACCTACTCAGAAAACAGAAAGGTAATGACCACACGCGCACACACACACACACACACACACACACACACACACACACACATAGGACTTATGCAACTTCTCAATGCCATCTGCACTTTCTGCAAAAAAATTACTTCCACATCTCTAAGTTTTGGAAGGAGCTCAATCGGGTTTATTTGCGGCCAAATGCCACCAGGTGTCTGCGGAATGTTGCCGGCCCGGCAGTGCACGGGTTCCCCACTCTCCGTCCTTGGACAAACTCCAACCCCCACACAGCCCTCTCAGTTTCAGCATGGCACCACAGCCTCAGCCTCTGTGGGGCCCAGTGTTGTCTCTGTGCAGCAGTGAACAGTGTCAGTAGCGCTACGGCGCGAGCTCTGGAGTGGCTGCCTGCTTTAATCCAGTCAGGCACATCACGTTCAGACTCTGATAAGCTCTCTCCACTGAGCTGTCAAGCAGAGAGAGAGAGGGAGAGAGAGAAAGGGGGGAGAGAGAGAGGGGAAGAGAGAGACGGAGGGGGGGGGGGGGGGGGTGTATGCTGTCTCACTGTCTCAGTGTGCACCAATCACTGCCCCCCCCCCCCCCCCCCCAACCTCTTTTTATTTACTTATTTATTTATTTATTTATTTATTTATTTATTTATTCTTTTCTTTTTTCACGGCTGTGTTCTCCAATTATGAAATTGTAACCTGCAGCACATTGGGGCCTTGTTATTGTAAAAACGCAGAAATTGCTGCACCAGCAGTGAATACCAATGCGCTGATGGTATGAGACACCCTGAATCACGACCGCCTCCCGTCCTAGGGAGGGAGCTCAGGATATATTTTGTGTTTTATTTTTTTTACTGTTACTTCATTATTTACTGCACCGTTATGGCCGCCAAGAGAGTTGTTTGTCTTTTTAAGTTGACTATTGTCTCAATACCTTTCACAGGGCGAAATAAAACAGGAGCGTCTGAAGTGAATAAGGGGTAGAGTAGAGCGTCCGTGATGAGTTGGCAACACTGTGATTAGCTTCTCTCGTGCTTGCAAGCGTCTCTTGTCTCGGTCTCTTCAGCGGGCCACATGTGACAGTTGGGGGCGGCATGCTTGTCCCTCCCAGCCCAGCTCCCCAGCCAGTCTCAGGCACGGGAGCACCACTCAGGCAGGCAGGGAGAGGCAGACAGACAGGCAGGCAGGCAGGCAGGCAGGTAGACAGATAGACAAGTGGGCAGACAGACAGACAGACAGACAGACAGACAGACAGACAGACAGGCAGGCAGGCAGGCAGGCAGGCAAGCAGGCAGGCAGGCAGGCAGATAGACAAGCGGGCAGACAGACAGGCAGGCTGGTAGCAGTGAGCCCCACACTCACACACACAGCCTCCTGCTCGGTCTCCTTCTCCACTCGGTTTCATTAATAAAATTTCCCAGGCTTCTCTTTGATCTTCCCCTGCTTATAGAGGTGCCTAGTGACAGGTCGATCAGTCTCCCACTCTCTCTCTCTCTCTCTCTCTCCCACTCTCCCTCTCTCTCTCTCCCTCTCTCTCTCTCTCTCCCACTCTCTCTCCCTCCCACTATCTCCCTCTCTCTCTCTCCCTCTCTCTTTCTCTCCCACTCTCCCTCTCTTCCACTATCTCTCTCTCTCTCTCTCCCTCTCACTGTCTGTCTGTCTGTCTTTCTCTCTCCCTGTCTCCTTCTCTCTGTTTCTCTCTTTCTTTGTTTCTCTCTTCTTCCTTTGTAATGCACACACACACACACACACACACACACACACACACACACACACACACACACACACACACACACACACACACACACACACACACACACACACACATACACACATCCTTCTCTACATGGACACTAAGGCATCATCCCATTTGTTGGGGTGAATGTACGGGGTGGGTGAGACTTCCGATCGGAGCTCGTGCCGCCCTCATCGTTGCTGCCCGGCCCTGTGTCATCCCAATCAGAGTGTGTGTGCGGGGAGGAGATGGGGCAAGGCAAGGCCTCCCACGCCTCAGCTCTCTGGAGTAGCTCTCGCACTGACAACTCAGGGAAGATTCGGTGTCTGATAAGGATTACTGACACAGATTGGGGTCTCGGAGGGGTTTGTATTATTTTTCAGGAGGGGTGAGGCGACAGAAACCCCCACGAGACTCTCCTGAAGAGTTCCTTGTTTCTTTTTTTTTACTGTCAAGAAAGTTTAGTTGGGCTGAAACGCTTATTTTTCTTTTGTGAATTTGGATAGTGTTTCTGAGAGGGTAGTGACTTCTAGAACCATCTAAAACACAACCGTGCGGTGGCTCATCCAGTCCTCGTGACAGTCAAATGTTCTACTCACTGTTCTTGAGGATGGGTGTTGTTTTCAGAATCACTGTGACTCTTGAGAACCCTGAAGGGTTCTATGGTTCTATGGTCTATACCCTATGTCTATGTCTATGTCTAGACTCCTAGTTCCCATGTTTATTTTGTACCCCGTGCTGCAGGTGTGAGTGTGGGCATGTTAACGTGTCCTTCAGGACTCTGGGAATGCACCGTATCTCTGAACGGTGTACTTGTCGTCTCCCGGTGTTATCTTTTTTCTTTCCTCTTTCCTTTTTTTTATTTTACACGGGGAGGAGGTCTCGGTGGAGCTTTTGTTTTCTGCACGGCGCGCAGCCAGCGGAGACGAGCGAGGGCCTCTTGTATTATTTATCGACCTGTAATGGATCCAGATCATCTTTCTGCTCGCAGCGCTGCGCTTGTCTCACACGCTGAACTCCCACATAAGGATACGCAATAAATTTGATCCACCAATTTACTGCGAAATGTCACAGAGTCCCCCCTTGCAATGGGTTAGCAATTTTTCTCCCTCCATTCTCTCTCTCTCTGTCTCTTTCTCTCTCTATCTCTTTCTCTGTCTCTGTCTTTGTCTCTTTTTCTCTCTCTCTCTCTCTTCCTTTCTCTCTCTCTTTCTTTCGCTCAACTCTGTCACCATTTTAGTTTGTCTACGGAAATGACTCAGGCACCAGAGGACGTTTCGGGGTGACGGAAGTGCAGGGGGCCAGTCGGGGTCCATGTGCAAATCCTGTTACATGCTTCCCTGTCAATCTGAGAGACACCTCGGCGATGACTAAGAGAAGCGCCACTCTCTCTCTCACACAGAGGCCAACAGCTAGCAGATGACGACTAAAGGAGGAGGATTGAGATGCAAGAGCAGTGGCTCTGCATGGGAGACTATCAGTTTATTTTCCCAAAGTTGGTTACACTCCCTTTGAAATCCAGACAGTGTGTGTTTTGCTTTCTATCTTTGAGATGAGCTGGATCACCGTTTTGATCAGTTGTCATAATAAACCGTGGCACAAAGGTAACCCTGGACGACTGTCGCCCGTGACGACCCAGTGTTATTTGGAATCTCATCTGACTCCGGGCCGGTGTTAGGGCTCATCACGGCTATAGGCTACAGATAAGAGGAGCTTGAAACCCTCTAATTGGGTGATTTAGAGTCTCTTGGTAACTGTGCTCACTCCAACAGGTCATTCAATTTGCACAATACAATATCAAATCATTCAGGCTTGCACAGTCATGCTCCACTGCGTGATGATAAGGTTGGCTACTGGGGGAGGAGGGGGAGGGGATGGTGTGGGCTCAAATGCACCACCGCCATATTGGTTTTGTGCAATGCTCTTTATTTCTGTCATGGTTTTTAGTTTTGTGTGTGTGTGTGTGTGTGTGTGTGTGTGTGTGTTGTTGCTGCTGCTGGTGCTGCTGAGATGCTCAATTACCAGACGACGTTACGTCTTCATCTGCATATAAATTGCTTTGCCAATAGTTAGCGGCTACTTAGTGCTCTCTCGCGCGGGTAGTCTACTGGCCAAAATGTCAGTCAGACAATGACTGCTGTGTAACTGAACAAATAAAATAATTTCAGTCATGACGAAGCAGTCATAACAGATCTGGTCATGACATGAGCCAGATGTGAGTCGGATGTGAAACAGTTATAAGCCAAATGTGAGACAGATTTGAACTGGACCTGAGACCGTTATGAGCCAAATGTGAGACAAATTTGAACCGGATGTGAGGCCTCTGAGTCAGCTGTTTTGTAGTCAATTTAAGCCAATTTGATAGCTCGGCACACACTTTTTTCGTTTTTTTTGTCATTTATTTTTGTCAGTCCCCTGGGACATCACTCTGGTTTGCAGTTTGTCACTTGTGTGTGGCATTGCCAAGGCCCTCTCATTATAGACAGATATAAACAGAACGTGGCCTTGAAGAACCTCCCGGCGCCCATCCAATCGAAGAACCATTTATTTTTACTTCAGACGTCCACCGCACTTCCAACAGCGAGTTCAAAGGACATGGACGAGGGCTCTCTGTGAGCTATTAACAGTCAAACCCTCTCCATTCCCACACCTCTCCCAACAGGACCCAAGAGAGAGAAAGAGAGAGAGAGAGAGAGAGAGTGGAAGAGAATGAGAGGGAGAAAGAAAGAGAAAAATAGAGAGGGAGAGAGAGAGAGAGAAAGAGAGTGGAAGAGAAAGACAGAGAGAGTGACGGAAAAAGAGAGAGAGAGAGAGAGTTAGCAGGTCCCTTACGCATGGCCCAATGAAGTAATTAGTGGCGTTTCAGCAGCTCGTTGCGTGCCCGTGTCCTGTGCCCGTGTCCGTGTGGCGGTACAAGACCACAAGCAGGCGCTGCTGCTGGACGCGGGCCATCCCCCGCCCCCGCCCCCGCCCCGCTCCGCACCACCCCGCCCTGCCCCGCTCCGCACCACCCCGCCCTGCGCTGCGCTGTGCCTTTGGACGGGGACCGGCGTTCGGCACACACCACACGCCAAGCTACTCCCACTGTGTCCATCTGTAAAAGAGCTTGTTTTTTTTGCGCCGTGTTCCTCCCAGTTTCCTCTCTCCGCTGGGGAGGGAGGAGGAGGAGGAGGGGAGGGGGCGGGGGGGGGGGGGGGTGAAGGAGGAGGAGGAGGCGGAGGACGGATGGAGGGATGGAAGAGGAGGAGGGACGGAGGGTGGGAAGCTGGGAGCTCGTTCTGTCGCTGATGGCCTCCAGGCTCACAGTGTGAGATGCCCATGTGGCTCAGTGCAGGAATGTAACCGCCTGCAACACTGGAGGAGAACCAGGAGAGAGAGACAGAGAGAGAGAGATGGAGAGAGAGAGAGAGAGATGGAGAGAGAGAGGAGGGAGCGAGAGAGAAAGAGAAAGAAGGGACAGAGATGTTGAAGAGAGAGAGAGAGAGGAGGGAGAGAGAGATGGAGCAGGGAAAGATGTGTTTAAAAAAAAGAGAGAGGAGGGAGAGATATGTTTAAAAGAGAGAGAGAGAGGAGAGGAGGAGGGAGAGAGAGAAAGAGACAGAGGGGACAGAGATGTTTAAGAGAGAGAGAGGAGGGAGAGAGAGGAAGAGAAAGATGGGAGATAAAGTATGTTTAAGAGAGACAGAGAGGAGGAGGGAGAGACAAGTTATTAAGTTGAAGATGAGGTACCATTGGCGTCGCTGGTCATTCAAATATGTGCTCTGACAAAACGAATACATATGTTGTAAGAGAATAAACAGTACTCCTCTGTTAGGTAAACAATAGTCCTCTAATGTGTGTGTGTGTGCGTGTCTGCGTGTGCGTGTGTGTGTGTGTGTGTGTGTGCGTGTGCGTGTGTGTGTGAGAGAGTGTGTGTGTGTGTGTGTGTGTCTGTGTGTGTGTGTGTTTGTGTGTGTATGTATGTGTGTGTGTGTGTGTGTGTGTGTGTGTTCTCCTGGACTGGTATGCTGCTCCAGGCTTCTTTCCTGTGTCTGTGCTGATAGTAATGAGAGAAACATGTGTGGCTACTTCCTGCCTGACACAAATTCCAAAGTGCAGCTCTGTGCTCAGGACTGGGTCCCTTTAAAGAGGTGGAACTGCACTGCACCTACACAAATCACTGCCTTTACATTGCTGTTGGATTTGTGCCTTTATGAGTGTGTGTGTGTGTGTGTGTGTGTGTGTATGTGTGTGTGTGTGTGTGTGTGTGTGTGTGTGTGTGTGTGTGTGTGTGTGGGCGCGTGTGTGTGCGTGTGTGTGTGTGTGTACGCCTCTGCATTTATAATTACTCTTGGGTCCCTGTGGTCTTAAAAATAAACCAAAAAATGGGGGGGAAAGCAACATACAAATGCTATAAAACCTCCGACATTCATTTCTCCCTGGCTTCCTACGAGTGAATCAGTGTGTGTGTCACCCTACCAGTCCAAACACAGCTGAGGTGATCAACGCAACACTAAGCTGCCTGCAACCATGGATATGTGTGTGTGTGTGTGTGTGTGTGTGTGTTTATCTGTGTATGTATTTGTATGTGTGTGTGTGTGTGTGGCCTTCTCGCTGTCCAAACAGAGTTGAGTCGCCCAACACATCACTCAGCCCCAACCAAAATGTGTGTGTGTGTGTGTGTGTGTGTGTGTGTATGTGAGAGAGAGAGAGAGGCTGGGTATGTACTTGTATGCGTGGGTGTGTGTGTGTCTCTCTCACAGTCCAAACAGACCCGAGTCGCCCCGACGCAACTCTCCGCCGCAACCAAATGTGTTGTGACACCTGCCACACAGCAGGGTGTGTGTGCGCGCTGACGTGCTCAGCGAGAGTGTGTGACGACGCCAATTATACGTTCCTCACAATATGGACGGTGGACAGGAGCATATTTCAGACGCACTAAATGTCAGACCCTGTCCACCGAGAGCCGTTTTGGAGTCTGTAAATGATGTTGACAGATTGCTTTGTAATATTATTTGGTGGATGTTTCTTGGTACCTTGCAAATATTGAGTGAGTCTCACTAGAACGAGGTGGCATGATTTTTTAAAAGATTGCATTCATTGAAAATCCAATGACATTGATGGAGATTTATCTACATACTGTAACATCCTTGGCTGTTGACTATTTAGTATTTGTCTTTTCCCCTGCTGGTATTTATAAGACTATTTGTGTAGTTGGTCACTCTTTCCGACATCTCTCTCACACCTGTTGCCTCTGAGCAAGGCATGATCAGTGAAAATCTCACGCTCTCCATCCCTCTAGTACTGTACGTATTATTCAGTCCGTTTTTTGTGATGAACTTGTGTTGTTGTTGTTGTTGTTGTTGTGGTTGTTGTTGTTGTTGTTGTTGTTGTGGTTGTTGTTGTTGTGTTGAACATTTGTTTGAAATGACTTGCCTTGGCACATGAGTCAGAGGTGAAGAGGACTCACAACAACAAGAGTGAGGACAGGCAGATGGGCCACGGGAGTTGGAGTAGACGTCTCCTTGAAAGTGTGGTCCTTCATTCCTAGCCAAAACACTTCTCTTTGTAAAAATCTGCCCGGTCAAATGTGTCCCCATGGCCCTTTAGCTGTTAGTTGTGTGTGTGTGTGTGTGTGTGTGTGTGTGTGTGTGTGTGTGTGTGTGTGTGTGTGTGTCTGTCTGTGTCTGTGTGTGTGAGAGAGTGCTCAAAAGAATCCCACAGTCCTTGTTCTGTAAATAAAGCACCATCCCAGCCAATCAACACATCACTTCACATCAACACAGGTGTTTTGGAAGGAGTGCAATTTGATTTGGCTTTCAGGTTCGAGAAGGAATCGAGAAGTAAAACCTTTAACAAGTTTTTTTTTTTTTTCAATTGTCAGCAGGTTCGTCAAAATGATTTTTATTTTTAGGCACGTTCGGCGAGGCGTGCCTGGGACTCGGAGCTCAATTAGAAATGCTGTTCATTTGAAAGATGTTTAATGAGAAGAGAGGCTCTGAGCGCTCCCCAAATCCCTGCTCTGCATCCACGAGGATCCCAATCCAAAAAACATCACAATCTTTTTCTTATTTGAGGCTCTGCAAAGCTCGAATGAATCAGGTTAACATTTTACACGCTCGGCCAAGTTAACTATTTACACTGTGAAAACATGGCTCTTAGTTAGTGGGTGACCTCAAGAATCCTCAAGAAGACTGAGAAGAGTCTAACATTTCAGACTTTTATCTGCGTTTAAGCAACTCAGTGTAGTGCCTTTACCTTAAAGCAACTGCTTCAAGATCATTGCGTCTGTCAAGACCAATGTGAACCTGGAATGCCTGGTATGGGACTATAGGTGGTTTTGTCTGACCAGAAACATGACCCTTTACGTCAGTAGTCACCTCATTAGTTATCCCCTTAGCACTGAAGGGGTACCCAGCATGTTGAAAATTGCCTAAAAGGGGAATTACTGCATCAGAATCAGAATCAGCTTTATTGGCCAGGTTTGCGTGAACAAACAAGGAATTTTACTCCGGTTAATCTTTGCACTCGAGTACAAAACTCAACAATAACATAGAACAGTAAAGCAATAACATAAAACAGTAAAAATATTATATAAAAATAAAATAAGGCAGTAAGCTATGTATGAGAATAAAGGAATAAATACAGTATGTACATTTACTAATAAATACATGCTATGGGTGGGATAGGGTAATACATTGTGTCCCTTTATCTGTTTACGCTGTGAAATGTATTGTTGTGTCACTGTGACCATACGAATCTCTTGCCAGTGTAATTTAAAATATCATGCTCTTATTTGAGTTATAGCCATTGGCACTGCCACTGTAAAACAGAGCTCCTGAGGAATCCTGTGACTGAGTGCAGGTCTCTCCCTGCCTGTAGGGGGAGCTGTTGCACCCGTGCCGCTGCAGTGGCTCCGTGCGCAACACGCACCAGCCGTGCCTGATCAAGTGGATCAGCGAGAGGGGATCCTGGGCCTGTGAGCTGTGCTACTACAAGTACCAGGTCATCGCCATCAGCACCAAGAACCCTCTACAGGTAAAACACTTACTGATAATACTACAGTACTTATCATCAGCACCAAGAACCCTCTACAGGTAAAACACTTACTGATAATATTACAGTACTTATCATCAGCACCAAGAACCCTCTGCAGGTAAAACACTTACTGCTAATACTACAGTAACTACCATCAGCACCGAGAACCCTCTGCAGTTAAAACACTCACTGCTACTTATCAGCATCAATAAACACCTGCATTTAAAACACTTATCCAAATACTACCTATAAGCAACAAGAACTCACAGTGGGTGAATTATTATTACTATTATCATCATTAATATTATGAGAAATTACAAGTTCCCACTGTGGGTGAACTACTAACTATCAGATACTCTTAGCCATCAGTACTAAGAACCAACTAACTGATAATCTGTGTGTCTGTGTGCTAATAGTTTTGTTTCTGTTCTGAACAAGCTAACAGGAGCATGGTGGTGATTGCACTTCATATCATACCCCTCTTGGGGCCTCTTTGTTATTTCGTACCATTAACTAAAGTACCATTTTTGTTTCACTCGATGAGCACTCTCAAGTTTTTACTTGTAGTTTTCATTTTCGTTAGTATTTTTCTAATTTTATCATTAGTATTAAGATTTTATTCACATTACTATTATGTAATGTACTGTATTTGTGCTCTCCCTTCTTTGTCCAGCTGTAAGATTGCTTTCAGACATTATTCTTTTTAAGTGATCCCTTTCGATTTATACTCCTTTCCTCTTTTCTGTGATTAAAGTCAGGAGCTGACATTGCTTTGGAGAATTTACTCTAAGTGTTTTACATTTTCAGAAGTTCCCAGGGAACACACCGAACTGGTGAAATGTAAAGTGTAAACATAAATATGAAACCCCCTTATCGCCATGGTTTCCTGTCTTGTGCAGTGGCAGGCCATCTCCCTGACGGTGATAGAGAAGGTGCAGATTGCGGCGGCCATCTTGGGTTCGCTGTTCCTGATCGCCAGCATCTCCTGGCTGGTGTGGTCATCGCTCAGCCCGTCGGCCAAGTGGCAGCGGCAGGACCTGCTCTTCCAGATCTGCTACGGCATGTACGGCTTCATGGACGTGGTCTGCATCGGTGAGCAGGAGTCTCTGAGTGTGTGTGTGTTAGTGTATGTATGTACTGTATGTGTGTGTACTTGTTAGGTTTCCGTCTGTCTGTGTGTGTGTGTGTGTGTGTGTGTGTGTGTGTGTGTGTGTGTGTCTGTGTGTGCATGTGTGAGTGTATATGTGTTTGTGTGTGTGTGTGTGTGTGTGTGTGTGTGTGTGTGTGTTTGTGTGTGTGTGTGTGTGTGTGTGTTTCTGTGTGTTTCTGTGTGAGTGTATGTGCATGTGTATATGTGTGTGTGTGTGTGTGTGTGTGTGTGTGTGTGTGTGTGTGTGTGTGTGTGTGTACATGTTTGATACTTGGAAGTGTGCTGAGCGTGAGTCATAGTAAGAAAGAAAAGGCAGTGGGTTGATTGCGTGTGTGTGTGTGTGTGTGTGTGTGTGTGTGTGTGTGTGTGTGTGTGTGTGTGTGTGTGTGTGTAGAGTACAGTGTAGGAACGTATAGTCTCAGGAGGATGCGTGCGTGTGTGTCTTACTCACTTCAACGCTAACGCTGTTTAGTTCAACCACAGACACAAGTTTATGCGAAGGACTCTCAATGTAAATCTGTGGCACCATAATGAATTGATGTTTGGTCTACCCAAGACCCACAACAGGCTGTGCAGGGGGGGGGGGGGGGGGACTTAATCTGTGACTGGAAAATGGAATAGCAGGAGAAGAGAATCTGGGCAGATACCATAAACACACTCTGATTGAAATACCGAACGTGTGTTGCTCTGCACTAATGGTATGAGCAATAATGAACGTCTTCTGTTTCCATATACAGTAGATGTATTAGGTCAGGGATTCCCAAACTGTGGTACGTGTACCACCGGTGGTACAGTGTGTGAGCTGCTTCTATGGGGTATGCAAGATGAAAAGGGCTATGGTGGAAAGAAGTTAAAAATTAACTTTTTAAATCTTATGTAATTAATTCATGAATGAATAAATAAATAAAGAAGAAAATCATGTGTATACTCTACAGTAGACTATGTTTTCATTACAAAAAAAGGGCAGCTTATTATACATGATCCCTGGAATGGAATGATGTGTCACTTTTTAATGCGTAAGATGGTGGGTATGCGCGTGCCGAGTCATGATGCAAACAGTGGTCCATGGGGGACAAAAGTTTGGGAACCTCTATATTATGTTACTATACTGTACATACTGCATGGTTAAATGCAACTAAAATATTGTAAATATAATCAACACCATGATTTGGCTATGCATGTGTATCAGAAATGTGTCTATTTGTAGTAACATGGATTTTAAACAATTGGCATTGGGGTACTGGAGGTTGATTGGTTCATATATTGTACGCTGGAAACCAATCAACAGTGTCACTCAGAGTTTCCTGCCTCAACTCATTCACACAATGATTTGGTGATGCACGTATACAAAGATTGTTAAAGATACTTCCATTGAAGTCTGTGAAGTCTCCCATGCGATTCAGGCTCCCGGAAGAGTAATGACCCTTACACATGTCCGAGGCGATCGGCTAGCGTGTCTCGGGGCGGGCGCGTGCCGGCGCTACAGAGAGTCGTATTCTCTCAAACGGCAAAGTGACCCGGGAACCCTTCCTGCAGTATTTATCGACCTGGAGTCAAAGGACACGAAGGACGCACGGCCGCAGAGCGTAGAGTTGTAGAGAGAGAGAGAGAGAGAGAGAGAGAGGGAGAGAGAGAGAGAGAGAGAGAGTAGTAGATAGGGAGGGAGAGAGAGAGAGTAGTAGTAGAGAGAGATGGAGAGAGAGAGAGAGTAGTAGAGAGAGAGAGAGTAGTAGTAGAGAGAGAGATAGAGAGAGAGAGAGTAGTAGAGAGAGAGAGAGAGAGGAGCTATTTCATCACTCACAACCGCTGTTCATCGACCCACATCAGGGTAAAATATTATTTAGATTAAAGAGACACCCCCCCCCCCCCATCACACCCCACCCTACCCCTGAGCTGTATGTACGTGTGTGTGTGCGCGCGTGTGTGTGTGTGAGAGAGAGAAAGAGAGAATGTCTGTGTCAGTGTGTGTGTGTGTGTGTGTGTGTGTGTGTGTGTGTGTGTGTGTGTGTGTGTGTGTGTGTGAGAGAGAGAGAGAAAGAGAGAGAGAGAGAATGTGCATGTACTGTATGTGTGTATGGGACAGAGAGACAGAGAGAGAGTGAGAGAGAGAGAGAGAGTAATAGATGGAGAGAAAATGTGTGTGTGTGTGTGTGTGTGTTTGCATGTGTGTGTGTATGTGAGTAAGAGAGAGAAGGAGAGAGAGAGAGAGAGAAAGAGAGAGGAGAGAGAGGACAGAGGGGGGGCTCAGTGAAAAGTGATGAATTCCAGCTCTGCTCCATTCTCCTGGGAGGAGAGTTTTAGCCAGAGAGCATAATCAGTGTACCTCTGCTCCCTCTGTAATTAACATAAACTCAGGAGACTCCGCGGCGTGCTGTAAAAACGGCTCGCTGGGTTTTTCGGGGAGTCTCTATTGTTCTCCGCGATCCTCCTCTCATCCTCCCTGCCCTCCCGACACGCCGCGCCGTGCGTAGAAAACCCCCCCTGCAGCTCGGAACACAGGAACCTCGGTGTCTCGGAGTACAGAGAGAACCCCCCACCCCCGCCCCCCCCCCCACCCCCCGAGTTCTCCCAGGAGTTCTGTGAGAATTAAGTGTTTAACACTTGTGTGTGGCGAGCTGTGTTGTCGCCCACGCGCGTCGTGTCTTTACAACACTTTCATACCTTAAACGCTTTTCCCTGAGACTCCTCGCCGAGCGCTGTGTACTCGCTGTGTACTCACTGTGCCCGGTGCTAGTCACAGTCAATATGAAGGGGAGTATTAGGCTTTAATGAAGCTCACTGGAGTCTCTTCTCCAACGGAGAGGGAGATACTTGGAAGTGTGCTGAGCGTGAGTCATAGTAAGATAGAAAAGGCACCGGGGTGTGTGCTTGCCTGTGTTGTGTGTGTGTGTGTGTGTGTGTGTCTGTGTGTGTGAGTGTGTGTGTGCGTGTGTGTTTGTGTGTGTGTGTGTGTGTGTGTATGTGCGTGCACACTTGTGTGTCTGTGTGTCTGCGTGTGTGTGTGTGTGTGTGTGTGTTTGTGCGTGTGCTTGCTTGTGTGTGTGTGTGTATATATTTGTGTGTTTGTGTGTGTGTGTGTGTGTGACTGTGTGTGTGTGTGTGTGTGTGTGTGTGTGTGTGTGTGTGTGTGTGTGTGTAGGGGCTAGAGAGAAAGAAAATGAAGAAGAAAGAATGACAGAGGCTTTGAAAAACAGAATAGCAGAGAGGGAATGATAGAAGAGGAAGAGAGGAGGAGGAGAGGAGAGGAGATACAGCATAAGTGAAAAAGTGGAAGAGAGAGGGGGAGGAGGAAAGGATAGGAGGAGGAGGAGGACAGGAGAGAGAGCACGAGTGAAGAAGTGGAAGAGAGAGGAGGAGGAGGAAAGGATAGGAGGAGGACGACAGGAGAGAGAGCACAAGTGAAGAAGTGGAAGAGAGAGGAGGAGGAGTGATAAGGGAAGGGAACATCAGCAAGAGTAAAAGAAAACCTAGTGTGTGTGTGTGTGTGTAGCTGTTCATCTGTTTGAGTGATTGTCTGTTTCAGTGTGTGTGTGTGTGTGTGTGTGTGGGTGTGGGTGTGTGTGTGTGTATTAGTGTGTGTAGTGTTAGTGTGCTTTTATGCTTGTGTGTGTGTGTGTGTGTGTGTGTGTGTGTGCTTGTGTGTGTGTGTGTGTGTGTGTGTGTGTCTGAGTGTCTGAATGAGTATGTCTGAGAGAAAATAGGATGGGCGAGGTATAGTGCTCCAGAGTGAAAGTCATGGAATGTGTGTGTGTGTGTGTGTGTGTGTGTGTGTGTGTGTGTCTGGAAAGTGGACAGATGGAAAGAAACTGCGACAGAGATAGCGTGAGAGAAAAAGAGAGGTGGAGCGTGTGTGTGTGTGTGTGTGTGTGTGTGTGTGTGTGTGTGTGTGTGTGTGTGTGTGTGTGTGTGTGTGTGTGTTTGAGAGGACTGAAGGAGTGATGGATCACGTCCCGTGGGGAAAGCCAACCAAAGCGGTGGAATCATTAGCTTCCGTCTTTACCAGATTAACTTGTCACCTGCAAGACAGCGGCGCAGACGAAAGAGCTGCAGCAGCCACAATATCGCCTCCCTCTTATCAGGAGACGGAGGGAGAGAAAGAGAGAGAGAAGGGAGGGAGGGAGAGAGGGAGAGAGAGGGGGGGGAGAAAGAGAGAGATGGACAGAGGGCTCTCACGAAGAGATGATTTCCGTTCTTTTCACACACACTGTACTTTTCTTATTCAATGAGAGGAGATGATAGATGAGAGTGCTGAAGAGCTTAAGAGTAAAGTTTGGGACGGGACTTTACTTTTGCAGCTTTGCACACCGCCTACGTAACTACTGTAACTGCCCATGCAGAATGGGCATCAGAACGGTGTAAAATGTTTCTAGCTGTAGTATGGCAGTGTGTGTGTGTGTGTGTGTGTGTGTGTGTGTGTGTGTGTGTGTGTGTGTGTGTGTGTGTGTGTGTGTGTGTGTGTGTGTGTGTGTGTGTGTGTATGTGTGTGTGTGTGTGTGTGTGTTTGTGTGTGTGTTTGTGTGCATGCGTTCATGTACAGTATATGTGTGTTTGAGAGAGAGAGAGGGTGTTTGTGTGTGTTTGTGTGTGTGTAAGAGAGGGAGAGAGAGGGAGAGAAGGTGTTTGTGTGTGCGTGTGTGTGTGTGTGTGTGTGTTCGAGGGGGTAGGTGATGGTATGTTCGAGGAGGTAGGTGATGGTATGTTCGAGGGGGTAGGCCGGGTGTAGGATAATCAAATCCAGACATCCTATCAGGGTGCCTCTGTGTGAGCTCCATGCCAGTAAACCTGACAGTAGATCCTGCAGCCCTATTAGCAAACCGCTAACAACAGCAAGACCCTGAAACAGTTGACTACACTCCTCTGTTCAAAGGGTTTGGGCTCACTTAGACTTGCTCTTGTTGGCAGATTCTTTGACAAAAGCCAGATTGAAGGACACTATCTTCTATCCTTTTCAGTGACCTTATTTAATGCCGCTGTATTCACATTCACAGTTCACACTCATGTTATGTATGTTCTCATGGAAAACAAGGAAATACGCGTTTCGGCATTCTGCCTTCCTCAGTGTGTGTGAGACACTGAGGAAGGCAGAACGCCGAAACGCGTCGGTGGAATAAATGGTGATTATTTATGCATAGTGCGGCCATTTTTCCTGTTTTTCCAATTGTAGCTTATACTTTGGTCAGCACTCTAAAAATATGATAATTCTTGAGTGAAGCCTGCTCCTACCCTTATGAACTCATGGAAAACAAGACCATTTGAACAGTTGTGTGTATGCCCGTGGATACACACAACTATAAAGAGACTCTACTGAAGGAATACCTGTAGCCTAATGAAGCTTGTTTTTATGGAAAACAAGACCATTTGAACAGTTGTGCGTACCCTGGTGGATGTCCTATAAAGAGACTCTACTGATGGAATACTTGTAGCCTATTGAAGCTTGTTTTTATGGAAAACAAGACCATTTGAACGGTTTTGGAAGTCCTACAGAGACCGAGTCCAACAGGAATACATGTACTGTAGCTGAAATGTAAAGTGTTTTTCGGAGCTCTGACTCACTCTTCCATAAGAGTAAATGTAATCTCTCGCTCCTCAAATGAACCTGCTCGGATAAATTAACTGCAGTTTTCCGTGCTGACGAATTTCTCTGGTGAATCAATAGATTATTATTATTTTCTTTTTTTCACCCTGAGTTGGAACTGCGGTGGAATGATTCAGAGTGTAAATAATTCATCTCTGAGAGACACAGGTCTTTTTAGGACTCCGAACGGCAAGTGAAAGATTGTCTCATTACAGATCCCATCTCGAGCGTGCTATCTCTTCGGGACAAAGCGCCGTTGTGTAAAAATCATAAATAAACAGCTCTCTGTGATCGCCGTGTGGCTGAGTAATTGCTTGCCTAAATCCATTCGCATTGTCAGCCAGTGGCTCAAAGAGGAGAGTGTATTGAATGCGGCGTGTGTGTAGGTGTGCAGAATGAGACATACGTAACTCGCGTGGTGGGACTTGAATCGTTTAAATTTAGTGCCCGTGAACATCGGAGGCTGCATTCTCAAACATGTGGCACTCTGGGATGGTCTAAACTAGAGTCTGAATTCTCAAACATGTGGCACTCTGGAATGGTCTAAACTAGAGTCTGAATTCTCAAACATGTGGCACTCTGGAATGGTCTAAACTAGAGTCTGAATTCTCAAACATGTGGCACTCTGGGATGGTCTAAACTAGAGTCTGAATTCTCAAACATGTGGCACTCTGGGATGGTCTAAACTAGAGTCTGAATTCTCAAACATATGGCACTCTGGGATGGTCTAAACTAGAGTCTGAATTCTCAAACGTCAACTCAAGCACTATCACAAGGACGGTCTAATTCAGCATTGTGTACCGCTTTTAAAGGTAAAGGGTCTACGTTTATCTGCCCTCATATTTGTCAAGTTCTTTACCTATTTTTCTTTTGCTGAGATACTCAGCTTGTGTTTATAGCTTATGGTGATATATTTCAAATACACTATATACATATTTGTTTATAGCTTAGGGTAATATATTATATTTAAAATACATATACATATTTGTTAATAGCTTGTGGTTATATACTGTATTATATTTCAAATACACCATACATTAAAAATGCCTCCATGGTCTTGTTATTTATCAGCTTGTGATGTGTGTGTATAGATACATGCCTGCCTGGTGTTCTGTTTAGTTCTGCATTAGGGTGTGTGTGTGTGTGTGTGTGTGTTTGTGTGTGTGTGTCTGCGTGTGTGTGTGTGTGTGTGTGTGTGTGTGTGTGTGTGTGTGTGTGTGTGTGTGTGTGTGTCTGTGTGTCTGTGTGTGTGTGTGTGTGTGTGTGTGTGTGTGTCTGTGTGTGTGTGTGTGTGTGTGTGTGTGTGTGTGTGTGTGTGTGTGTGTGTGTGTGTACGTGTATGTGTGTCTCACTCTCTCGCTGTTCTGTTTTGTGTTGCCCGCGTGGCGTTCTGTTGAGTTCTGCATTAGGCTGAGTCATCTCTCTCTCTCTCTCTCTCTCTCTCTCTCTCTCTCTCTCTCTCTCTCTCTCTCTCTCTCTCTCTCTGTTCTGTGTTGCTCTCTCTCTCTCTCTCTCTCTCTCACTCTTGCTGTTCTGTGTTGCTCTCTCTCTCTCTCTCACTTGCTGTTCTGTGTTGCCCCCTCTCCCTCTCTCTCTCTCTCTCTCTCTCTCTCTCTCTCTCTCTCTCACTGTTCTGTGTTGCTCTCTCTCTCTCTCTCTCTCTCTCTCTCACTGTTCTGTGTTGCTCTCTCTCTCTCTCTCTCTCTCTCTCTCTCTCTCTCTCTCTCTCTCTCTCTCTTGCTGATTCTGTGTTGCCCTCTCTCGCCCCTCAGCTCTGATCGTGCACGAGGGGCCGTCCGTGTTCCGCATATTCCACCGCTGGCAGGCGGTCAATCAGCAGTGGAAGGTGCTCAACTACGACAAGTCCAAGGACGGCCAGGACGGCAAGGCGGCCGCCACCACCGAGAAGGCCACGGCCGAGTGGACGCTGTCCATGCTGCACCAGCGGGTCGAGGCCGGCGCCGACGCCTCTCCGTCTCCGTCCACCTCCTCGCTGGTGGCCGCCATCAACGCGGTGACGCCCACCGCGGAAACGGTCGCCATGGCGCTGATGGCGGGGGTGGAGGCGGCGGGGCGGACGGGGGCCGGGGTGGGGCCGGACTTGCAGAGCGCCGTCTCCCCGGGCAACGGGACGACGACGACGACGGGGCCCAACCAGCACTACGCGTACAACTTCCTCCAGATGCTGAGCCACCTGAGGCCCGCGCAGGAGCCCCGCGCCCCGCCGCAGCCCAGCCCCAGCACCAGCAGCCGCGAGCTGGTCATGAGGGTCACTACGGTCTGAGGATCCACCCCGGGGCCTGTCTGGAGGAATGGACACAAAAGAGAGAGACAGAACTAACGGGGCTCAGTACTCTTTCAAAAAAAAGGGACAATTTTGAGAAAAAAAAAAAACTTCTGTGACTTCTTGTTTTTGTGTGTGCGTGCGTGTGTTTGCATTGTTGTCAGCACGTGTGTGCGTGTGTGTGTGTGTGTGCGCGTGCGCGTGTGTGTGTGTGTGTGTCTGTCAATGGAAGGCACTGTGCATCTATCTTTGAG